>NW_012119376.1:8449898-8468850 GCF_000951035.1 Colobus angolensis palliatus | reverse complement strand
GGGAGGGAAGAAGGAAGGAGAGAAAGAAAGAAGGAAAGAAAGAAAGAGAAAGGAAGGAAGGAAGGAAAATAAATGGAAATATCCAATATTGTTAAGATGCCAGTTCTCCTAAATTTGAACTATATGTTTGACATAATTCCAATCAAAAATCTGATTCTAAAATTCATATTGAAATGGAAAGGACCTAGAATAGCGGAAACAACTGTGAAAAATAGAAATAAAGTTGGAGGACAAACATTACTTATTTTAAGACTGTAAAGCTGTAGTAATAAACACAGTGTGGTATTGGCATCAATACCCAGCTACTTGGGAGATAAATAGAGACATGAAACAGAGTGGAGTCCAGAAATAGATATATAGTACATGTATGTGGATGGTTGACTTTGAAGAAAATTTCAAAAGCAATTCAGTAGAGAAAGGATAGTCTGTTTGTATATGGATATCTGGTTACTATAGATATCCACATGCAAAAACAATCATCTATTTATGTGCAAAAATATGAACTTTGATCCATACCTCTCACATTATACAAAATTAATTCAAAATTATCATAGTCCTAAATGTAAAACTTAAAACCAGGAAAGTTCTAAAAGAAAACATAGCAAAGGGCTGGGTGCCATAGCTCACGCCTGTAATCCCAGCACTTTGGGAGACCAAGGCAGTGGATCACCTGAGGTCAAGAGTTCGAGACCAGTCTGGTCAACAAGGTGAAACCCTGTCTCTACTAAAAATACAAAAATTAGCTGGGTGTGGTGGCGGATGCCTGTAATCTCAGCTACTTAGGAGGCTGAGACAGGAGAATCACTTGAACCCCCGAGGCAGAGGTTGTAGTAAGCCAAGATCATGCCATTGCACTCCAGCCTGGGTGACAGAGTGAGACTCTGTCAAAAAAAAAAACAAAAAAAAAAATGGCAGAAAACCTCTGCAACTTCGAATTAGGCAAAGATTTCTTAGATAAGATACCAAAAGCATGATCCGTAACAGAACGAATTGATAAACTGGATGTTATTATAATTCTTCTGCTCTTTGGAAAACCATATTAAGAGAATGAAGAAACAAACCACAAACTGGAAGAAAATATTTGCAAATCACCTATCTGACAAAAGACTTGTAAGAATATAAAATTTGCAATGCTCAACAATAAGAAAACAAAAAATCCAGTAAATGATGAGCAAAAGGTTTCAACAGATATTTAACCAGTGACAAATAAGCACATGAAAACATGCTCAATATCTGTAGTCATTAAGGAAACACATACTAAAAATCACAATGAAATACCACAACTGACCATATCAAGTGTTAGTGAGGATATGGAGGAACTGAAACTCTCTTACCCTGCTGGGGGGAATGTAAAATGGTAGACCTCTTTGGAAATAGTTTGACAGTTCCTTTAAAACTTGAACACACATCTCCATTATGACTCACCATATCACTTTGGTGTATTTAACCAAGACAAATGAAAGAATATATTCATAAAAAGATTTGCATATTAATATTTATCAAAGCTTTGTTATAGGCAAAACCTGTAAACAACCCAAATGTCCACCATTAGGTGACTGAATGGACAAATTGTGGTATACACGTACAACAAAAAGGAGTACACAATAAGAAGAATGGACTGCAGATACACGTAAAAACAAGTTGAAAACAAGGTGAAAGAAAGTTTGTTTGTTTGTTTGTTTTTGAGTCAGGGTCTCAGTCTGTTAACCAGGCTGGACTGCAGTGACCCCATCACAGCTCACTGTACCCTGGACCTCCTGGACTCAAGGAATCCTCCTGCCTCAGCCTTTCATTGTAGCTGGGACCATAGTCATGGGCCACTATGCCTAGTTAACTAACCTTTTGATTTTTTGTAGAGACAGGGTCTCACTTTTTTTCCTCGGTTGGTCTTGAGCACCTCGAGTCAAGCAAGTCTCTCACCCGGGCCTCCCAAAGCCATGGGATTACAGGTGTGAACCACTGTGATAGGCCTGTAAAATTCTTTAAAAATGCTAATTAATTTATAATGAAGCAGATTAGTGGTTACCTGGAGAAGGAGAAGGGGAGCACAGGAAGGAGATCTGACAAAGGGGCATGAAGAAACTTTTGAGGATAATAGATTTGTTCATTATCTTGATTGGTGCCACATAAATATATACAATTATTATGTGTCAATTAAAAATAATAATAGGGCCGGGCGCGGTGGCTCAAGCCTGTAATCCCAGCACTTTGGGAGGCCGAGACAGGCGGATCACGAGGTCAGGAGATCGAGACCATCCTGGCTAACACTGTGAAACCCCGTCTCTACTAAAAAAAATACAAAAAACTAGCCGGGCGAGGTGGCGGGTGCCTGTAGTCCCAGCTACTCGGAGGCTGAGGCAGGAGAATGGTGTAAACCTGGGAGGTGGAGCTTGCAGTGAGCTGAGAACTGGCCACTGCACTCCAGCCCAGGTGACAGAGCGAGACTCCATCTCAAAAAAAAAAAAAATAAAAATAAAATAATAATAATAATAGGCAGGGACAGTGGCTCAGACTTGTAATCCCAGCACTTTTGGGAGGCCAAGGCGGGCAGATGGCTGGAGACCAGAAGTTCAAGACCAGCCTGGGCAACATGGTGAAACTCTGTCTCTGCAAAAAATACGAAGATTAGCTGGGCATGATCGGGCTTGCCTGTAGTCCCATTTACTGGGGAGGCTGAGGTGACAGAATCACTGAAGCCTGGGAGGCAGAGGTTGCAGTGAGCCAAGATGGCACCACTGTACTTGACAGAGCGAGGCTCCATCTCAAAAAAACAAAAAAGAAAAAAGAAAAATTGAGGTGAAGTCTTGCCGTGTTGCCCAGGAGTGCAATGGCATGATCACGGCTCACTGCAGCCTCGGCCCCCAGGGCTCAAGGGATTCTTCCACCTCAGCCTCTGGAGTAGCTGAGACCACAGGCATGCGCCACTACACCCAGTTAATAGAGAAAAGCTCTTGCTATGTTGTCCAGGCTAGTCTCGAACTCCTGGGCTCAAATGGTCCTCCTGCCTGGATCTCACTAAATGCTGGGATTACAGGCCTCAGCCACCAAGCCTGACCTATTGGGTGTTTTAGTGGTAATAATTGTATTGTGGATATATTTTTAAGGAGTCCTTACCTTTTAGAGGTATTTGATGAAATTTTTATAGATGAAATGATATGATGTCTGGGATATGCTTCAAAATAAAACAGGAAAGTAGTAGAATATATGGAAATACAGATGAAATAGGATTGGCCAGAAATTGATAATTGTTTTACTTGATTATGAGTTTATGAGGGTTTTTCATAGTAATCTCTCTGCTTTTGCATACATTTTTCCAGTATAAAAACAAACAAAAATTATCTAGAAAGATTTGAAAGAACATTTAAATGATAGAGAGTTTTGCTATAAACATCTATGAGAAAAATGAATGCCACAATATATTATTATTATTATTTTGAGACAGAGTCTCACTCTCTTGCCCAGGCTAAAGGGCAGTAGTGCAATCTCGGCTTACTGCAACCTCTGCCTCCCGAGTTTGTGATTCTTGTGCCTCAGTCTCCTGAGTAGCTGGGATTACAGGCGTGGGCCATCACACCCAGCTAATTCTTGTATTTTCTGTAGAGAGGGGGTTTCACCATGTTGGCCAGGCTGGTCTTGAATTCCTGGCCTCAAGTCTTCTGCCTGCCTCGGCCTCACAAAGTGCTGGGATTACAGGGGTGAGCCACCACACCCGGCTCCTAAACTATATTAATTCATAGCAACCTTAAGTTATAAATTCAATCCATTTCAAACCCAATCAACTTAAAACTCAAAACTTTTGATGAGTAGATCCTAAATGTTATATGAAACTAAATGATTGAGATCAGCCAGGATAATATTTAAAGAGTAAAGAGGGAAAGATTCAATGTAGACATAAATCAAGACATTTTACAAAGGTAAATATGGTTTTATAACATCGGAATGATACTAATGCAGTGACAGAGATATGGCCCAATGGGACAGACCCAGAAATGACCCCGTGCACATAAGCGAGCACATATGTATATCAACATGGGTAAATATAAAAAAAAAAAAAAACTCTGAGAGAGAAAAATAGTACATTGCAAAAGGACAAGTGTCCATTTTAAAAACAAACCAAATAATACTGTGTATTATTTATGGATAGATATATGTGCAATAAAAGGCAGAAAAACATGGACAAAAAGGATTCATAATTATTCTAGGAAATGTATTTACTCCTAGAAATGAAAAGAATAAAATATAAGGAAGGAGGATCAAGTATGTTCTTTCTTCTGAAATGCCCTTGTATCAGAAAATCTCTTATTTTTTTGAGACAGAGTATCACTCTGTTGCCCAGGCTGGAGTGCAGTGGCACGATCTTGGCTCACTGCAGCCTCCACCTCCCTAGCTCAAGCGATGCTGGTGCCTCAGCCTCCTGAGTAGCTGGGATTACAGGTCAGTGCCACCAGGCCTGCCTAATTTTAATATTTTTAGTAGAGATGGGGTTTCACTATGCCAGGCTGGTCTCGAACTCCTGACCTCTAGTGATCTGCCTGCCTCAGCCTTTCAAAGTGCTGGGATTATAGGTGTGAGCCACCGCACTGGGCCAAAAATACTTTTTAACTGATGTAATTGAATATTTACTAATTTCTATATCTATTTTCTCAACTATGTGGATAAGACCAGTATGACCATTAACAATGCCATATTCTCCTCCATTCACTTTCCTTCAGAACGCTTTTCTCTTTTGGCACGTCATTATGGACTTAGGGCCTTTCACAGATTTGGTATATTTTTATCAACTACAGCCTTAGTTCTCTTTTTGATGCTCAAAGTCACAACTTGGCCAATGAAGCCCTTTATTAAGTAGCACCCATTTCCTTTTGACACCACTGCATTAATCTTTGAAAGTTTCCTTGCTTTGGGGTAAAAGCAGATATGCCAGGCTCAGTGTAGCCCTGCCACAAACATGAAATCAGCTAGCATTCTAAGGAGACTCATGCCTTTTATTGACTGACTGGTATAAGAAGCCATATTTCAAGTACTAGGGTTGCCTATTGGGTTCATCTCATCAGGGGAACCAGAAACTCTGGGGTCCTCTCAAGTGGATAGAGTTAGAAAGGAAGAAAGGATGTGGATGTATTTTTACATCTGCACATACAATGAAAGGAACATCTACATATTCCATTTTGAGATGATAGGGAAACTCGTGCAATTTAAGGTTCTGTATAGCCTTAAATTGTCACTCTATGATTTGATGGATGTCATCTAGTCCATTTTCAATGCCTTACTGTATAATTATAAGAGCAAGACTCATGTATATAAACTTTTATATATATATAAAGTTCTGGCTAAACAATTTGATCCTTTCTTCTACTATCTAAATTCTAGCAATATTAGGACAAAAGTGAAAGTAGACAGACATAAGGGGATATGGTTTGGCTGTGTGCCCACCCAAATCTCGTCTTGAATTGTAGCTCCCATAATTTCCACGTGTTTATAAATATATAAAAGTATATTTGTATATACTTTTTTACATATAATATAAAATATATGTAAAATTATATATATTTTATATATTTTTATTATACTTTTATGTATTTAATAATATTTTAATTTTACAAAATCCTGGCCAGTTATCAAAGCCTTTACATTTACTTTGCTCTTTTTTCTGAGTTACTAGTTTTTCTTCTTTTAAAAGACAAAACATCCCCCTATCAAATTTATATAATATTATGCTATGTATTATTATTTTTTGAAGTTTGCTTTGTATAAATCCGAACAACTCTCCCAATTAGTAATATCTTGATGCAATATCTCTTATAGTCTTTCATTTTCCAGTAGGAAATCAAAGATGATCTTGGTATTTGGAATTCCATGTAAATAGGAAATATTGATGCATGTAAATATCAGCTACCCTTGAGACTATTTAAAATCCTCTTTTGATGTATGGGCCAAAATGTCATATATATTTCTACTACCTTTATTTTAATTACAGGTAACTTTACTCTCTAGTATAGAAATCGAATTAAGAAGAGGCCTTTGAATAAATATGAACATTTATTGTTTTAGTGGTTTGTGAACTAAAACCTCAAAAAGCCAATAAGAAACTTTTTAAAATCAGATTTTATCTAGACTAATTAATTAAATTAATTAAATTGATAACTGTGATAGTTAATGTGTCAATATGGCTAGACTAGATGCTAGATGCCCAGTTGTTTGGGCAAACACTAGTCTAGATGTTGCTGTGAAGGTATTTTGTAGAGTGATTAATATTTATAACCAGTTGACTTTATTATTTTATTATTTTTTATTTTTTTAGAGACAGGATGTTGCTGTGCCACCCAGGCTGGAGTGCAGTGGTGTGATCATAGCTCATGGCAGCTTTAAACTCCTGGGATCAAGTGATCCTCTCACCTCAGTCAGCCTCCTGAGTAGCTAGGACTACAGGCATTTGTCATCGCACCCAGCTAATTTTAAAATTTTTTGTAGAGACATGTATTAGTCCATTTCCACTCTGCTACAAAGATACTACCAGAGTTGGCCAGGCGCAGTGGCTCATGCCTGTAATCCCAACACTTTGAAAGGCTGAGGTGGGCAGATCACCTGAGGTCAGGAGTTCGAGACCAGCCTGGCCAACATGGCAAAACCCCGTCTCTACTAAAAACACAAAAATTAGCCGGGCGTGGTGGCGGGCACCTGTAATCCCAGCTACTTGGGAGGCTGAGACAGGAGAATTGCTTGAACCCAGGAGGTGGAAGTTGCAGTGAGCTGAAATTAAGCCACTACACTTCAGCCTGGGCAACAGAGCAAGACTCTGTCTCAAAAAAAAAAAAAAAAAAAAGATACTACCAGAGTCTGAGTAATTTATTTTTTATTTTTTATTTGAGACAGAGTTTTGCTCTTGTTGCCCAGGCTGGAGTGCATTGGTGTGATCTCAGCTCACTGCAACCTCTGCCTCCCGGGTTCAAGCGATTCTCCTGCCTCAGCCTCCCGAGTTAGTGGGATTACAGGCGTGTGCCACCACGCTCAGCTAATTTTGTATTTTTAGTAGAGACAGGTTTCTCCAGGTTGGTCAGGCTGGTCTACGAACTCCCAATCTCAGGTGATCCGTCCACCTTGACCTTCCAAAGTGCTGGGATTACAGGCATGAACCACTGCACACAGCTGAGTCTGAGTAAAGATTAAGGAAAGAAGTTTAATTGATTCACAGTTCCACATTGCTGGGGAGGCCTCATTAGACTTACAATCATGATGGAAGGTAAAGGGAAAGCAAGGCACGTCTTCCCACGGTAACAGGAGAAAGACAGCACAGGGGAAACTGGCACTTATAAGACCATCCGATCTCCTGAGAACTCACTCACTCTCACGAGATAAGCATGGAGAAACTGCCCCCATGATCCAATCACCTCCCAGCAGGTCCCTCCCTCAACATATGGGGATTACAATTTGGATTACAATTCAAGATGAGATTTGGGTGGGGGCACAGAGCCAAACCTGTATCAAGAAAGGGTTTCACTATGTTGCCCAGGCTGGTCTCAACTTCCTGGCCTTAAGTGATCCTCCCACCTCAACCTCTCAAAGTGCTGGGATTATAAGCATGAGCCACTGCACCTGGCCCATTTGACTTTAAATAAGGAGGATTACCCTCCATAATGTAGATGGGCCTCATCTAATCAGTTGAAGGCCTTAAAGCAAAGATTGAGGTTTCCCAAATAAGACTCAAGACTGTAACATAGAAATCCTGACTGAGTTTCTAGCCTACCCTACATATTTCAGACTTGCCAACCTCCACAATCCCATGAGCCAACCTTAATATAAACCTCTTTCTCTCTGTATCCCTGATATAATCATTCATATAAAAAAAAAGTGTCAAATGCTAAACACTGCAATTTTACTCAGTATCAAAGTGGTCTATAGATTCAGAAAATTTTCTACTTTCCTAACTCTTGCTAAAACCAACTCACAAAATATACATGTGCCTATACACTTCCAGCACAATAAATTCCATTTGAAATCACACACATTTCTTTAAAAACTCATATTTACATAAATATGACTATTTAATTTTAGTGCACAATTCCAAATTTATTTATGCAGTCAAATATACTTGGCCAGGTGCAGTGGCTCATGCTTGTAATCTCAACACTTTGGGAGGCCGAGGTGGGAGGATCACTTCAGCCCAGGAGTTCGAGACCAGCCCAGGCAACATGGCAAAACCCTGTCTCTACCAATAATAACAACAACAACAATAATAATAATAATACAAAATGCTAGCCAGGTGTGGTGGCACATGCTTGTAGTCCCAGAGACTCAGGAGGTTGAGGTGGGAGGATCGCTTGAGCCCAAGAGATGGAGTTTGCAGTGAGCTGAGATGGCACCACTGCACTCCAGCCTGGGCAACAGAGCAAGACTCTGTCTTAAAACAAATAAAAATGAAAAAAACAAACAAACAAGCCATTCGATGCCTCAATTACCAGTTTTATATTCTTTAGTAACTGTACTTATCATTATTGAGAAAATCTATAATAAAACTATAGTCCTTTAAAATTAAGGTAAAATTAAATCTCCCTGATTCATTGAGAATATTATCCTTTTAGATATTTAAAATTGTTTAATATAAAAATACCCAAATTTAGAATTTTTTTTAAAAGAAACTGATATTCATAAATCATTCTTTTACTTAGAAAAGGGTGAGGAGTAGTTGGTTCAATCCCCATCTTGGTAAAACCAGAGACTTTGCTGTTAGACATGATTTAAAACTGCCATTTTTTCCCTTTCTTTCTTTGAAGTTTCTTGCTTATTTTCTATCTTTGAAGCCCTTTTGAAGTTTTTATTCTTCTCTTGTAGCCTGTTATATTTCATTTTTTCTGAGCTTACAGCTAATTTCAGAACAAAATACATTGTTTTAAAAAGTTTAATTTATACTACTTCTAGCTTTATATGAATGCATTTATAGTTACCCTTTCTGCATTAAAAACAATTTCAGGTGAACTATTCAACTTCCAGTTCCTTGTATATCGTGCATTTTACCAATCAAAGTTTCCTAATTTCAGTTTCATCATCTTTGGAATATACGAATCTCATTCTTGTGCCCTGAGTTCGCTGAATGCCATTTCCAATTCAAGAGGCTTCTAATATGTATTTGTGATTCACAGTGCTCCCAGCTCCTTTTGGAAAGAACAGAAACTTTTAGCTGTAAAACAGATTACCTTATACTCTAAACCAAAGTCTTAACATTTATGAATATTTAAAATCTAGCATCTACTTCCTGCCTTCTGATTCACTGGGATTCTTTCTTTCAAACGTAGCCAATTCCTTTACCCTTGTAGTCTAGGCTTATTTTGATTTGTAATTTCTGAAATCCTATGGTTTAGACAATGAGGAGGTGGATTTTAATACATCTCAACTCTCCTGTAGAGGTGACTTTAGTCCATTTAAGAGAGATGGGACAACCTCCACTGTAGTACAGCACTTTTATAAGGTACATACTCTGGTGATCCTAAAACTATAATTTTTGGAGTATTCTCTCAGGCTAGCTTCTCATCAAAGTACAAGATAATTAGGGCCAGGTGTGGTGGCTCACACATGTAATCCTAGCACTTTGGAAGGCCAAGGCAGGTAGATCACATGAGGCCAGGAGTTCAAGACCAGCCTGGCCAACAAAGCAAAAACCTATCTCTATTAAAAATATAAAAATTAGCCGGCTGTGGTGGCGTGTGCCTGTAATCCCAGCTACTCAGGAGGCTGAGTCAGGAGAATCGCTTGAACCTGGGAGGCAGAGGTTGCAGTGAGCTGCAATCGTGCCACTGCACTCCAGCCTGGGTGACAGAGAAAGACTGTGTCTCAAACAAAAGCAACGACAACAAAGTAGAAGATAATTAGAAAAGTCCCAGGGACTAACTCTGACTAATGTGGGTTGGGTCCAGTGCAGTCCTGGGACAACATGGTATCTAGATAAGGGTGTTAGGAGAGGCCCAGTCCTAAGTACAGGCCTATGTCGTGAAGGTTAGGTGGAGCAGATGTTAGCTTCCAGAGGAGTAAGGGGTGCTGGGCAGACTGACTCAATAGCCTCTGCCAAGATTTATAATCACTCCTTGTGGTCTGAAAGGAATGACCTACTGTAACCTGCTTTTGCATGAATTCCATAGCATTATTCCCATCAGCTTTTCCTGAATCCTCAGCCTTTGTGACACTAGTAATCCTTTGTAAATACTATAAGCCAAAAATAAAACTCTAAGCCCTTGCCAACAATCATCTGAATGGACCCCTCCTCTAGGCAAGGGCATTCCAAAGTTAGCCTGGAAAATAAGCTCAGGCCATGATGGGAATGGGGAGCTGGACACACCTCATTATACACTCCTCCCTTTTGGAATTACTGATAGAACAGACTCTTTAAAATCTGGTAAGAAACATTTACATACTGCTTTGGATCCTGAATAAATTTTTTATAAAATTTTTAAAAACGGAAACATTTCCAGGCTTCATTTGCATGATAAAGCCTTGGTCTCCACAACCCCTTATTAGTAACCCAGATGTTCCTTTCTATTGATAATGACTTTTTCAACCAATCACTAATCAGAAAATCTTTAAATCTACCTATGACCTGGAAGCCACCCCCTCTCTGAGTTGTCCCACCTTTCTGGACCGAACCAATGTAAATCTTACATGTTTTAATTGATGTCTCATGTCTCCCTCAAAAGTATAAAACCAAGCTGTACCCCAACCACCTTGGGGACATGTCATCAGGACTTTCTGAGAATGTGTCACAGGCACATCCTTAACCTTGGCAAAATAAACTTTCTAAATTGATGGAGACCTGTCTGAGATACAGTACTATTACTCAAGGTCGTAGTCACATAAGAGAGACTATGTTTTTGCCAGTAGTCCTGCTACCCAGCATGAAGAAGATTAGATAAAGAATAGTTGGTGGTAATAACTGGAAAACAAAAGCATTTCGTGTTTCTTCCCCCAATGAATTGAGGCATCTTTATCACAATATTTATGGTCATTTATCACCAAATGCAGAAATTACAGTTTGCTATGATCTTGCTGACTGCATCACTTCCACATGTATGTGTATCTCTGCTGAATAGAGTCGCTCATACTTTGAACCAAAGCACATGGTTTCAATAAAGAAGAACCCTGAAAATAATGCACTTCATGTTGTGATGATCATTTCCATTCTTCCTGGTGATTATGAATTTATGAAAGAAGAGAAACTCTGGAATGTGTTTTCCCCTATTACAAATTTTCTCTTTTGTGCCCTTTTAGATACATCTTTGCTGTACTGCTAGAGTAGAGAAAAGGTTTTCAGAATTCTTTTTCCTTTTTAGGATGTAAGTTGGTGTTTTCTTGAAATCCTGGGCTCCAGCGAGCCTCCCACCTCGGCCTCCTGAAGTGCTGGTATTACATGCCTGAGCCACCATGCCTGGCCAGTGTTTTGTATTTACATAAACATTTATAAAGGTTTGCAAAGGAAACATTTTCATTATTTTTTTTCCAAAAGCTTATTGGATACCCTAAATCCATATTAGTGTTTACTTTGGCACTCTGTAATTCAGCAACCATTTCTCTGCTCATTTATTATGCCTCCCATGTATCTGTTAAGTTTGGATTAGTTTAATGGGAATATAATGTGAATTCTCCCAAAAATAAGGCACTTAACAACCATCATTAATAAACATTAGATTCTCATTTATTAGTGGCCCTCACTCATTCTAAGTTATACAGAAGAAAGCATGAATGAACTAACTGAAAAGAAACCTATTGCATTAAGCAATATATCTCCAATGGCATTTTACTTTTGTATTTCATAAAAATATTTATCAAATTTTATTAAATGTTTATGTAGTTTTAATCAATAATGCTATTCATACTACTACTAATAACAACAAATTAATGATAACTCAGTCTAGAAAAATATAATCCTTAAAGCCATATGGTTATAGAAAATTTATTTATTATTATTATTATTATTTTTTGACACAAAGTCTCGCTCTGTCGCCCAGGCTGGAGTGCAATGGCGCGATCTTGGCTCACTGCAAACTTCACATCCCGGGTTCAAGCCATTCTCCTGTCTCAGCCTCCCAAGTAGCTGAACTACAGGAGCCCGCCACCATGCCCAGCTAATTTGTATATTTTTAGTAGAGGTGGGGTTTCACCAAATTGGCCAGGCTGGTCTCAACTTCCTGACCAGAGTGATCCGCCCCCCTCAGCCTCCCAAAGTGCTGGGATTACAGGCATGAGCCACCACACCTGGCCCCAGGAAATTGTTTAAAAATTAAAATTTCAGGCTGGGCACAGTGGTTCATGCCTATAATCCTAACATTTTGGGAGGCCAAAGCAGGAGGATCACCTGAGTCCAGGAATTAAAGACCAGCCTGGGGAACATAGTGAGACCTCCCTCTCTGTGTGAAAAATAAAAAAATTTGCCAGGCATGATGGCTGGTGCCTGTAGTTCCAGCTACTCAGGAGACTGAGGTGGGAGGATCACTTGAGCCTGGGAGGTTGAGGCTGCAGTGAGCTATGATTGCACCACTGTACTCCAGCCTGGGTTACAAAGTAAGACCCTGTCTCCAAATTAAGTTAAACTAAAACGTCAGTTTATGTTCATAATTTTCTAATGTGATATATATGATAAAGAGATCAATAAAATGATTTCAAGCATAAATGAATATTACACTAGAGCAAATTCTGCAAGAGAATAGTAGAATGGAATTACAAGTTCAAGAAGAAAAGAAACGACACATTTTTCTGACAGTTAAAAATGACCTTGTTCGAATGTTTTTTAAAAATTGATAGTAGTGGATAGCAGGCTTTATAAGATGGCCCCCAGTGATCCTTGCCCCCAGGTATAATATTTATGCCCTTGTGTAATCTCATCCCCATGAGACTGGGCTTGACCTAAAGACTTGCTTACAATAAAGCCAATACAGCAAATGTGATGGGATGAGGCTTCTGAGATTAGGTTGCCAAAGCCCTGTGATTTCTATGTTGCGCTCCTCTTTTGCTCTCTCTTTCTCTTTTCCATGCTCTGAAGAAAGCCAGTTGCCATATTATGAACTACCCTATGGAGAGCCTCATGTGACACAGAACTGAGGGAGGTCACTAGCCATTAGCCAGCAAGAAACTTAGGCCCTCTGCCCTATGGTCCATAAGAAACTGAATCCTGCCAACAGTTATGTGAGGAAGCTTGGGAGTAGATCCTCCCCGAGTCAAGTCTTCAGATCACCCGGCAGTCCTGGCTGACCCCCTGATTGCAGTCTTGTGAGAGACTTTTATCTGCCCCAGAGAAACTGTGAGATAATAAATAGTTGTTTTCAGCTCTGAAGCTTAAGGACAATTTGTTACACAGTAATAGATAACTAATATAATAATGATGAGTACCAAAAGCCTATTGTTTTTAGAATCCATATGATACATTTAAGGGTGATCAAATATTTTTATTTTAAAGTGACATTAATTTTCAATAAACTTGAAATTATGTCATTTGCAGCTATTTAAACTTATGAGAAAACATTTTAGAGGGCAACTTAAAACGTAGATGTGCTTCATCATGATTATCAATTCTTTTAGGAAGTATATGAGCCAAAACATTAGGAAAGTACTAACAGCATTGAGAAATCATTATTTCTTGGTGATAGTACAAGAGGTTAAGAGAGAGAATCAAGAGTGAAATGGGGCCAGGCACAGTGGCTCATATCTGTAATCCCAGCACTTTAGGAGATCAAGGCAGAGGTCAGGAGTTTGAGACCAGCTTGGCCAACATGGTGAAGCTCCATCTCTACTAAAAATACAAAAATTAGCTGGGCATGGTGGCACATGCCTGTGATCTCAGCTACTCAGGAGGCTGAAGCAGGAGAATCACTTGAACTTGGGAGGTGGAGGTTGCAGTAAGCCAAGATCATGCCACTGCAATCCAGCCTGGGTGACAGAGTGAGACACCATCTCAAAGAAAAAAAAGAGTAAAATGGGAACTAGACGGTTTAACTTCCTGCCATGAAGAAGTAACTTTAATACTTGAGCCAAGTTAGAATGCACACAACTTAAATAATAGCCTCTGCCAACTGAGAGCTTACAGTTACACAAGATATCTGCCCCATTTAATCCTCACAACAACCCTTTAAGGGAGATGTTATCAGGATAGGGATTTGAAAGAGGCAATATATCACACCTCATGTTGTTTTGTTGAGTTGAGCCTGCAGAAGAGGCACCTGTCTATCCAGCCATGTGGGGAGTTAAGGAGCTGTCAGTACATGTGCACATCACCTAAAATATTAATCCTACCCAAGAGCTGAAAGTAGATAAATAGATGTCACATGCTTTCCATCACACAAGCTAAAAAGCATAAGGCCTGGGTTCAATCCCAGGTCTCTGACTCTAAACACCATGCTCTTAATTGCTGTCTTTCCAGAAAAAGAGGGAAAGACTAAATGCATTTTCTACTATGATCAGATTATACCAATCGCTCATATATTTTTTTCTCTCCTTCTACATAGAAGTGCAGTAAATGTATGTCCTAAACCAATACTCTACTTAAGATTCCAATTTGATTGTAGTAAAATATACATACCATACAATTTACCATTTTAACCATTTTTAAGCAGACACTTCAGTGATGCTGAGTACACACACATTGTTATACAATCACCGCCATCTATTTCCAGAACTTAATCTTCCTAAACTGAAACTCCATTGTCTATCACCCAATAACTCTCCATTCCCCACTTCCCCTTGCCCCTGGGTAACCACCATTCTATTTTCTGTCTGTATCAATTTGACTACTCTATGTACCTCATGTAAGTGGAATCATATGGTATTTGTCCTTTTGTGCCTGGTTTATTTCACTTAGCATAATGTCTTCAAAGTTCATCCATGTAAGAATATCCCTCCTCTTTAGGGAAGAATAATATTCCATCATATGCATATGCTACATTCTCTTTATGTATTCACTTATTGTCTTAGTTGGTTCAGGCTTCTATAACAAACTGTCATAAACTTGGTACCTTATAAACAACAGAAATATATTTGTCACTGTTTTAGAGGCTGGAAAGTCCATAATCAAGCCATCAGCAGCAGTTTTGATGTCTGGTGAGGTCCTACTTTCTGGTTCATAGACGTTCACTTCCTGCTGTGTCCTCACGTGGTGGAATGGGTAAGAGGTCTCTCTCTGCAGCCTCTTTTACAAAGGCAATCATCTCATTCATGACCTAATTGCTTCTCAAATGCCCCACCTCTTAAGACCATCACATTGGTGATTAAATTTCAACATATGAATTTTGGGGGGACAGAAACTTTCAGACCATAGCATTTGCCAGTGGACACTTGGGTTGCTTTCACCTTTTGGCTATTATGAGTAATACTGCTGCAAACAGGAGTGTACAAATATCTGTTTGAATTTCTGCGTTTCTTTTAGGTATATACCCAAAAGTGGAATTGCAAGATTATATGGTAATTCTATGTTTAATTTTTAAGCAATTGCTATCGTATTTTCCATACCAGCTGCACCATTTTACATTACCACAGATTCTAAAATTTTTAACAAGAAAGTATAAATAAAATAATAAGTGGTGAATGATATAAACTGAGCAATGTAGACAATTAGCCCATAATTATAGACTCTCGGAGCTTTAAGGGTCTCTAAAGTGCATCAGTCCAAGTATCCATCATATATTTGAAGATAATGCTTAAAGTTCTTGGATGATGATTACATTAACCCTCTGGCAAACGTTGATTAAAGGCTTACTAGTTACCCAGTACAATGCTGTGCAGAGCTAAAAGGAACAATGAAATTATCCATACTTTCTTGGAATTATTTCGCATAACTACCACATGCAGCCTTAAACATAGCAACTTGCCGATTTACCTAGGATAATGATTCACCTAGGTGGAAAGACCACGTATTTCAATTATTTTACTTCTGGTCTCTCTCCATGGGAAAGATAAACTAGCTTTAAAAATGATGTGGGTTGGTAAATATTTGCAGTTAGAGTATGAGGTCACCATAGCAGTTAGAAAACAAAACAATCTAAATACAATTGTAGATCCTCATAGAAACCTGACATCTAGCCATGTCCGCCTACATTATTAGTCCTTCCACAGAGTTAAAAGGTCTTCCACAGAGTTAAAAGGTCTTCCACAGAGTTGGCCAAGTTTAGAAATTACACAACTCTGAGGTGTAGTGAATGTTTATAGAAAAACGGTTTCTGTCTCAGTTGGGAAATACCAAGTACTCCTAAACGATGACAAAAACAGGTGGTAGACAACAAAGAGAGTTGTTTTTTGTGTGTGTGTGTGTTTTTTTTGGTTTTTTTTTTTTCAGAGTCTCGCTCTGTCGCCCAGGCTGAAGTGCAGTGGTGTGATCTCAGTTCACTGCAACCTCTGCCTCTAGGGTTCAAGCGATTCTCCTGCCTCAGCCTCCTCCAGAGTAGCTGGGATTACAGTTGCCCACCACCACCATGCCTGGCTAATTTTTGTATTTTTAGTAGAGACAGGGTTTCACCATGTTGGCCAGGCTGGTCTCAAACTCCATACCTAAAGTGTTCTGCCCGCCTCGGCCTCCCAAAGTGTTGGGATTACAGGCATGAGCCACCATGCCTGGCCCTTCCAGGCAATTGTCAACACCAATTCTACCCATATCCCTAGCAAACTTGGACTCCACTTGGTAAAGTACAGGTGGAGGAAGGGGTATGGAGCAAGGGCAGGGAACAAGGAGAATCTAAGGAGCATTTCATGTTCCTTTTCCTTAATTTTCCAGTTCAGCCCAAGTTGTCAAACATTTGTGCAGCATTTACTATATATTGGACATTCTTCGAGGTACTGGAGACACAAACAAATTACACTTGGACATTACTTCAAGATGCTCAAAATCTAGTTTAAGAGTATGGTTTATTTTTTACATGTTTAGTTGTTTGCATTTTAGAAGGCTTCACAGGTGGGATGAAATATTTTACAATGCTATAATCATGTATGGTTAGGTAAGGAGCAGATAATAGCTCAGTTTGTGTGTGTGTATGTCCAAGGTCACTGTAAATAGTTTACCCCAGCTGGAACCAGCCTGTGTCCCTCCCAGAGAGACCACACTACTTTTAGCTTAGATTGGATAACTTCACATACAACGCTTTGCCAAGGTCCCAGCTGCTTCATGTTTGCTTAGTTTGATATTTTATTAACGCCTATTTAACATTTCAATAAACCTCAGAACGTTTCCAGGTTACTTTTTGTAGTATTACAAAAAACAGTGATCATTTAGGCACTGTATTAGGCTGCATTCACTCAACATTTCCCGAAGGCTTAAATACCAGGTCCTTGGGATACACCAGCGAACATAACAAGCAAAAATTTCTGCCCTCATGCAGCATACATTCCAGTGACTACATATGATAAAAATCCAAAATAATTGAGGCCACACTGGTCTGGATCCTCAAGTGCCTGCCTCGGCCTCCTAGAGTGCTTAGATTACAGTTGTGAGCCACCGCACCCAGCCTGCTAAAGTCTTTTGACTGGCCTCCCCATCTCCAAACTCTATCCTCTATATTAGTGTTGCAGGACTTTTTAAAATAAAACCTTGGTCATTTAATTTCTCACATTAGAAAACTTCCACTCTTTTTTATTATTTACAGTAGAAATCCAATTCTCTTAGTATGGTATATAAGACTCTTCATGATCTAGCCCCAGTACAACACTCTATAGTCTCCCCACCCAATATTCTTTTCACCGTATCCCTTCCATCTGGCCAGGCTGAGTCCTGGCAGCCACGATCCCCTATGGATCATGCTGGTTGAGATCTCCTGGGTTGCTCATGTTATTTCTGCTCCTACAAACATCTCCATCTTCTTGTCTACTTAAAGAAAACCTACTCATCTGTGTGCAATCACCATAAAGACTATCTCTCTTCTGCAGTCTTTCCTGCAATTCCCATACCTCTGGCACTGACAATCACCTTCTAAAAATACCCCACCTATATTTCTCCAAGCCTCTACAGTATTTTGATTACACTTAACTAATTACACGACTTCTCTTTTAGTCTTCTTCTCTAATCTCTTGAGGCCATGGACCATATCCTATTATTCTGAATCCCAAATGCCTAATACTGTGCTTGGTATATGGTTAAGGTGATCATATGACTTGGTTTGTGCCTGTTGACCTGCCTTAATAATTAGACCCTCTTTACTCTCAAAAGTATCTTGGTTTGGCAGATAAATTATATTTGGTCATTCTCCACATAGTACATGCCTGGCAATGAATGAATAATGAATGAGCACCAGAATCTGAGCACTTATTACCATACAATATATACATATATAGTAATACTTTTTTAAAAAAGTTGTTTATGACGATGTGCTGCTTTTTTTCTTAGCTTCACTAGAACTGGCCAGCTCCTCTTCCTCACTCGCCAAGTATGGGGAGTTGGTTTGGAGTCGGTGTCTCATCTTTTCCAGTTACAGTGTGAAAGTAGCCCACCAGCCCACGCTGTTATTCCTAAAGACCGCACTGACTCCACGGACTTAAGTTATCATTGCTTCCAGCTTCCTTCGGCAATGTAGCACGCAATTTTGGACGCGCTGCGTGGTTTCAGAGTCGGCTGTAACTTGTTTCACTTTGTAAACATCAAGAAAAGTTCCTGATGCCAGTTTTCCAAACGCTCAATGAAATTAATAAAAACCAGATAGCACCGCAGAGGAGGCTGAGATGCAACGACAAAAGTTGTCGTAATTATTAATAATACCTAACCCTGGATTACTCCCCAGATAGATCTGTATCTTTGGAGCAGGCGCAATTCAGTTTGGTTTCACCCAAAACAAAAATGGTCTCCGTTGGAGTCCATTTCCTGTGCGGACCAATCAGAATCTCGAATACAGGGCACGGGGCCCGCGCTTCCGCCCGGTCTTCCCGGTCTCTCTAACCACGCCAGTGCGCCTCGGACTCGGAACGACTTCCGCGGCAAGGGCGGCGAGGGCCGGGGGCGGCG
>NW_012119376.1:8444909-8449603 GCF_000951035.1 Colobus angolensis palliatus | reverse complement strand
AGCCGGGCTCCAGCTCCTCGCGCTGGAGGGAAAGCCCCTCTGAGCGTGGACGGTTCCGCGGGTCCGCGCCAGGGGGCAGAAGAGGCGCTGGTCGGCGCCGCTCACTTTGCGGAGCGCGAGTAGTTGGTCTGAAGCGGGAGTCGATCCTCTTCAGTTCTAAGTGCATATAGGTGTAGCCTGGTAGCCCGTGTCCTTGTTCCTTGAGACCGGCTGCCTCCGTCACCTGTCACACGCCCAGGCACACGTCCCCGTGCGGAGAGCCGGGGTAGCCTGCGCGGTACCTCGGAGCGGTCTGCTCCACACAGCAGTACGGAAAAGACGGTCTGAGCCAGAACCGCCCCAGGGCTCGCGAGTTTGCCCACATTTCCCAGTCTGCATTCGAGCACTGAGCCGCGACCTGCGGGCTGGCCTTCCTAAGAAGGATGCTCCTGAATGGAAGCCTGGAGTCCAACGGGTGACACCATGAAATATATTAAGTTTAGTTCTTACCTGTAGTTGTCTCACGAGGAATGCATACTTTAGCAAGTAGCTGTTACAGAATACAGTTAATTGTCTCCGTCAGGGCGCATTGGCTCAGCCTGTAGTTACAGCTGCTCAGGAGGCTGAGGCGGGAGGACCGCTTGAGCCCGGGATGTTGAGGCTACAGTGAGCTGAGATCACATCGCTCTGCCCCAGCTCGGTGAGCTGAGATCCCATCACTCCACTCCAGCCTGGGTGACGGACTGAGACACCGTCTTAAAAGAAAAAAGGCCGGGCGCGGTGAGGTGGCTCACGTCTATTATCCCAGCACTTAGGGAGGCCGAGGCAGGCGGAACCTCCTTAGTTCGGGAGTTCCAGACCAGCTTAACCAACATGGAGAAACCCCGTCTCTACTAAAAATACAACATTAGCTGGGCGTGGTGGCGCATGCCTGTAATCCCAGCTACTCAGAAGGCTGAGGCAAGAGAATAGTTTGAACCCAGGAGGTGGAGGTTGCGGTGAGCCGAGATCGCGCCATTGCACTACAGCCTGGGCAACAAGAGCAAAACTGTCTCTCAAGAAAAAAAAAAAGAAAAAAGAAAAAAAAGTTAATCATCCCTCTCCGTGGACTAGATGAAACGGCGTGGGTTCATTCTCGCTTTTGCCTTAATTCATGTCCTAGCTATTATACGCACTGAAGCGAGATGCAACAACTCATTTCATAATGTCAGTGGTCTGTTGTATTTTTTGTTTTGTCCTACAGCAGGAAAAAATGTTACTTCTAAAACTCAGAGAAATACTTAATTTATTTTCGTTATTAGCTCTTAGTGCTTGGCACATTCAGATTTACATGGTCCACCAGTTGGATTGAAGACTCATGAGTCTATAATGTAGTAGTTTCCTTTTTTTCTTTTTGTTTTTAGAGACAGGGTCTCACTCTGTTGCCTAGGTTGAGTAGAGTGGTGCAGTCACGGCTCACTGTAGCCTCAACCTCCTGGGCTCAAATGATCCTCCTGTCTCAACCTCCCCAGTAGCTGGGACCACAGGCACGTACCACCACACCTGGCTAAGTTTTGATTTTTTATTTTTGTAGAGACAGGGTATTACTATGTTGCCCAGGCTTGTCCTGAACTGGGTGCAAGCGATCTTCCTGCCTTGGACTCCCAAAGTGCTAGGATTACAGGTGTGAGCCACTGTGACTGGCCTGTAAATGCTACTTAAAATCTTATGCAAAAACTCTTTAAAAGGAATTGGTATTTAAAAAAACATTCAGTCACGTTTAAATAGAAGGGATTTTCCCCCTTGGTCTCTCTAAAAGTAAATATAACTTTGAAAATACAATGGCCCTTTGGTAAAATAATCTTTGATGGGTAACATATTAATACTGTTTTCAGCAGTGTATTACCACCAGTTATGTGGTAAATCCCACCAGGTATCTCCGCATTCATATTTTGCTTTAAAATCTGTGTTAGATGTATTTTAGATTTACTGGTGAGGAGTGCAGTCCCTGGGGTCTGTAAGCCAGAGGTTTCTCATCTGTCAGTAGGGATAATAACACCAACTTGGAAGGTTTGTGTCTCTGGTGCCTTGTCTGGCTACAGAGTAGGCCCTTAAGTATTTCACCCCTCTGTTAGGTCCATGTCTGGATTCCAATCTTAGGTGCAATGGGAAGTTTAATATTTAGTAACTGAAGTACAATATGGAAAAACAGAAATAGAGAACACATTTGGTATTCATGTCCCAGAAACTTTAGGGAGAAATTGATCACCTGACCGTTTGGTATTTAAGGTCTGAAAAACTCTGGGGAGAAATTTGTGGTATTAAAATCAGGTACCAATTACCTGATAACTCCTTGACTTTTGATGTTACCCTGGCAGGTTCAAAGGGATGACCTTGATTTTTTTTCTCTTTAGGCTGTGGAACCCTACTAATACTGGATCCAGATGAATCTGGGCTAAGGCTTTTTAGAAGGTAAGGGGGCTGAAATTATTAAAGGTATTTATTGTTGCTAGTAAAGCCTTAATAGAATTAGGTTTTGACTCTTTGGTTAATGTTTTAATATACAATATAAAAGGAACCTTGGCGTTTACATAGGACGAAGCTTATTTTTAGCTGGTTGTGGTGGTGCACACCCATAGTCCCAGCTATTCCTAAGTCTGAGGCAGAAGGGTCACCTGAGGCCAGGAGTTCAAGACCAGCCTCTTGGGCATAGGGTCCCCCACTATGTTAGGGGCACCCCATCTCTAAAAGAAATTTTTTTTTTATGCACAGAGTCTGGCTCTGTCACCCAGGCTGGAGTACAGTGGTGCAATCTTGGCTGATTGCAATCTTTCGGCCTCCTGGGTTCAGGTGATTCTCCTGCCTCAGCCTCTCGAACTCCTGACCTCTGGTGATCTGCCTGACTTGGTCTCCCAAAGAGCTGGTATTACATGTGTGAGCCACTGGGCCTGGCCTAAAAATTTTTTTTTAAAGATTAGCTATGCCGTGGTGGTGCACACCTGTCGTCCCAGCTACTTGGGAGGCTGAGGTGGGAGGATTGCTTGAGTCCAGTTCAAGGCTGCAGTGAGCTGTGATTGGGCCACCACACTCCAACATGGGTGACAGAACAAGACTCTTTCTCTTAAATAAAAAACAAAGCAAATCTGAAGCCTGTCCCTTAGTGTCCACTCGTAAATTATAAAACTTAAACATAAAAAAAAGTGGAGTAGTATACTGTGTAGCATTACATTTTTGGACTGTTACGTTCCACTGGACTATTTTTTTAACCTTTCTGAATCTGTTGCCATATTTGTCAAGGACCTGCTTTCTTAACTCCCATAGTTGTGAAGATTACATGAGATATACGTGTTAAAATCGCTTCTCGGCCTTTTGGCTAAGATCAAGTGTGGAGATATACGTGTTAAAATATGTGATAAATTGTAAGAAAAAAACCATAATTATAATTGTTTTTTGTTGTTGTATAGCTGCCTATGTAAGTGTTGTGTTTTTTTGTTTTTTCCTAGTGTAGCTTTGACTGGAATGATGGTTTGTTTGATGTGACCTGGAGTGAGAACAATGAACATGTCCTCATTACCTGTAGTGGCGATGGCTCGCTGCAGCTCTGGGACACTGCCAAAGCTGCGGGGCCACTGCAAGTCTATAAAGAACACACTCAGGAGGTAGGAGGGGAATCTTTCTGAGCTGATTATTTTTCTTTCTTCGACTTTGGTTGAAATCCATTTGGGGGTGTACACATGGAGAAATATCTTCAGGGGACAAGTTTAAACTTTAGCATTTCTTATACATATTAGATGTCACTTATTATTTGATTATTCAAACGTAGAGCACCTTTGGCCTAAGGAGCTGGGAAAGAAAAGAAAAGGTCAGTCTTCTCATTAGGCAGAAGAAATGCCTCCAGCAGTGTACTCTGGCACCATTTCCTCCTGAGAGGCCCATCACTTTCTTTGTGCTCTAAGAATGTGCTTACCACACAGTGCCTTAAGGTAGAGGTAGGTGGACTTTTCAAACATAGACGTCATAAGATTGCCTTTGGGGCTTCAGTGAGATTCTCGAGGTGTTTCAGAGTATATTGGAGCAAGAGCATAAAATACTGAGTGTGAGGCAGAACTTACTGAAGGGATTTTATATCTAAATCTGGTTCATGTGTCTAGATTTTGTGTGTGTGTATGTATAGCACAGAAAATAGTTTGGGCTTCAGTTATACTAACATACATGTATATTTTCAGTGAACATAATAATGAAGACATCCTCTTTTTGTGTTTTTACCTTAAATGTTTTAAGATTTTCCTTAAGGTAGCAGTACATCCTTCAAATGAAAACTTGCTAATCTACTTCCAAAGTGCCTGGCCCGAGAAGGCGCTCAATAAATGCTTATTAGATGCGGGAATATCAGTCTTTTGCGGTAAAGATTAGTTATGTGAGGGGTCCAGATGTTTTATAGCTATAGCTATTGACAGTCAAGATTTCTAAGATTGTTACTGAAATAATGAAAAATTTTAGTTTCTATTTTAATTGTGGTAGCTATTTGAATAAATGTAGTTGTAAATTATCATTTTTTCAGGGAATTAGTGAGTACTAAGACAATTTTGGTAAAGGAGAAGTTTTAGTTTCGGGATGATCAGTGCACGAATCTCTACAGAGCAGTATGTGCAAAATTCAGATACTTTTGTGGAACGTATGTGAATTGTGTGTGTGTGTGTGTGTGTGTGTGTGTGTGTGTGTGTGTGTGTGTGTGT
>NW_012119376.1:8425952-8444394 GCF_000951035.1 Colobus angolensis palliatus | reverse complement strand
TTTTTTTTTTCTTTTTCTTAAATCTTTGGTGCCTTTTATTACCTATATAAAGTCAAGGGTGATAACTAACATCATAAAATAATATTGCTACTTAAGTTAAATTCAGTATATTGACTTAATGTTTTTCTTTCAATCAATTAAAGTTGTTGCTTCATTTATCCTAAAACAGTAATATTCACGAAACAATGGGGTTGATGGCTACTTTAGTATGTACACTTACTTGTTTTTAATGTATATTAAGATAAATAAGTAATGAATAAAATAAATGTTTGTGCCAGTTAAAATAATCTCTTGTGCAGCTACTTTCTGGGAAATACTGTTCTAGGATGTCCAGGATGGATGGTCACTCAGTCTTCATCTCAGTGAAAGTAAATTTCACTTTCTCTTGAGATAACTTATTTGATTTTTAGGTTGTTCTGATGATTAAGAAACTGCTTCTTGTAAGCCCAAATCTACCTTCTATAGCAACCAACTGCTGCTCTTAGTGCCTTTCTCTGAAGTGGTAAGACCGAGTCCAGCCCCTTTTGTCCAGGAAACCTCTTGAAAATAGCCATTGTGCTCTCTTCCAGACTGTGCACTTGTCATTTCATTGCCCTGTCCTCAGATGACATGATCTCTACATCTTTCATCCTCCTGGTAGCCTCCTTTGATAATCCTTTGAAACAGTGCCTTAGAAAGGGGCACTGTTTTTCAGTGCCCCTTTCAATATATACCTAATTTATTCCAGAAATGTGATGAAGGGCTAAGCTTTATAAGATTTTACCACCATAGTCTTGAGCCCCTAGTTCTAATAATATTATCTAAAGTGGCTATACATTGTTCTCAGCCATGTCTTAGTGTTAGGTTACTTTGAGTCTACTAGTAACACACTTACCTCTTTTGTTATTTGAACTGCTATTGAACCAGTTTTACATCATTCTATAATTTTGCAACTGATTTATTGAACCGAAGATACACTTCTGTTTTTTAACTTTTTAAATTTGTTTTGCATGCTACTATTCTAGTTAGCCTTCGTTTTCTTTTCAAATGCAATTTTTGGTAAGTGTTTGTATCAGGATGCCTTGAATGTTAGTGTAATAGAAAACAATTAGGTGGCTTCAACAGTCAGAGTTTACTGTTTCACATATTTTCCTTGGTTATGTGAAAAATAAATGAAGATAACCTTTTTAGGTATTTGTTACAGCAGCACCCCTAATTATTGGCACCAATTTCTCTCTCAGTCTACTCAGGCTGCTGTAACAAAGTATTATAGACTGGGTGCCTTATAAAGAACAGAAATTTATTTCGTACTGTTCTGGAGGTTGGAAGTCCAAGGTCAGGGTGCCCACATGGTTGGGTTCTGATGAGGGTCCTTTTTCAGGTCAAAGACTACGACTATCTTTTCATTGTATCTGCAGGTGATGGAAAGAGGATGAGAGAGGTTTTGGAAATCCCTTTGATAAGGGCACTAATCCCGTTCATGAGGGCTCTACATTCATGACCTAATTACCCCCCAGAGGCTGTACCTCCTAATACCATTATATTGTAGGGGGTTAAGATTTCAACTTGTGAGTTTTGTGGGGACATATTCAGTCCATTGCATATGCAGAATACTCAAAAATACTTAAAAGGATTTAAGCTCAAATGAGAGTTTTAAGGAGCTTGTAAATATTTGTTGAATAAATTAATAAATGAGGCTGAGTGCGGTGAGTCATGCCTGTAATCCTAATACTTTGGAAGGTCGAGGTTGGCAGATCGCTTAAGGCCAGGAGTTTGAGACCAGCCTGGCCAACATGGCGAAAACCCCGCCTCTACTAAGAATACAAAAATTAGCTGGGTGTGGTAGTGCACACCTGTAGTCCCAGCTATTTGGTGACTGAGGCACGAGAATCAGTTGAGCCTGGGAGGTGGAGGTTGCAGTGAGCTGAGATTGTGCCACTGTACTCCAGCCTGGACAACAGAGTGAGACTCTGTCTTAAAAAAAGTTATTAAAAAAAAGTTGATAAATGAATGAACATAGCCAATTTCTGTTTGTTTGTTTTTCCACCAGTATGTTTAGGGAAGCTATGTTGTGAAATAGAACAGCAACTAATGGGTCATTTTCTTCTATGGAAGAGATTATATAATAAAGATGTATAGCATGGTTTTAGTCAATCTGGGATTCGAATCCCAGCTTTTGTAAGTTACCTGTTGTGAGACCTTGCATATGTCACGTTTTTCCTAAACTTGAGTGTTTTTATTTGCAAACTAAGTTTATTAGTAGTCTGTATCACAAGGTTGCTGTGAGTGCTTAAACTAGAACCAGCATTGAATAAATATGAGCTAGTATTATTATTTGCTCTTATTATAATAGAGAAAATTATAAAACAAGTTAGAACTTTTCCAGTTACCAATTTTACCACTTGATGGCTGTGTGTCCAACAGTCAATGTTCAAGTTGTCAGATGAAGCAAAAAAGAGAAATCCAAGATTTAGATATATTTTAGGCTTTGAGGAATGAAGGTCTTGGTGAAATGAAAAGAAAGAAAAACGTGGACATTATCTGTGTGAATGGTTGCTAAACTTAGCATTGAAGTAGGAATCAAATTTTTCTGTGTATTGTTTAACTGGTGTCTGCAGAGGTCATTGTGTCTTTTGAGTCCCATAAAATGCCTTTGGCTTTGCTTATTCTAATGCTGCTGAATATATAATAAAAGTTTTAGAAAATTCAGTGAGAATAGAAAAATAAGAGTGAATCAACAATTTTATTTCACTGCTTTCTGACTTAAAACATTGTGCTACTGAGAGTGAGTTAAAGTGACTTTAAAGATGACGTAAATCAATGTAATATATTAATGTCTAATTTTCAAACTAATGAGTTTACTTATCACAGTTTTAAAAAGTGAAAATTTGTTTTCATTGTCAAATAGCAAGGTTTATCAATTTGCTAAATTTTGATAACGTATTTGATCCATTGAAGTTTTTGAGCATTGCTTATAAAAGCTTATTTTTGACCTAAGTATGCAACTATTAGTATTCTGTTATGGAGAAAATGTATTTGCTTATACATTTTAAGAGTTAAAATCTTGTTTACTTTAAAAAATGAATCAATTATTTGCTTTTTGATAATGATAGAAGTTGAGAAGTCAATGATGATAGGTACTGTATTAGTCTGTTTTCACATTGTTATAAAGAAATACCTGAGAGTGGGTAATTTATAAAGGAAAGAGGTTTAATTGACTCACAGTTCCGCATGACTGGGGAGGCCTCAGGAAACTTAACGTTATGGCAGAAGGTGAAGGGGAAGCAGATGACCTTCTTCATGAGGCAGCAGGAGAGAGAGAAAGAGAGAGAGAGAAAGCAGGGGAAACTGCCACTTTTAAAACCGTCAGATCTTTTGAGAACTCCTCACTATCACAAGAACAGCATGGGGGAAACTGCCCCCGTGATCTGATCACTTCCTACCAGGTTCCTCCCTTGACACATGGGGATTACAATTCAAGATGAGATTTGGGTGGGGATACAGAGCCAAACTGTATCATTCCACTCCTGGCCCCTCCCAAATCTCATGTCCTTTTCACGTTTCAAAACCAATCATGACTTTCCAATAGTCCCCCAAAGTCTTAACTTATTCCAGCATTAACCCAGAAATCCAAGTCCAAAGTCTCATCTGAGACAAGGCAAGTCCCTTTTGTCTATGAGCCTATAAAATCAAAAACAAGTTAGTTACTTCTAAGATACAATGGGGCTATAGGCATTGGTTAAATGTTTCCAATGGGAGAAGTTGGCCAAAACAAAGGGGCCACAGGCCCCATGCAGGTCTGAAACCCAGCAGGGCAGTTATGAAATCTTAAAGCTCTGAAATGATCTCCTTTGACTCCATATCTCACATCCAAGGGGTGGGCTCCCATGGCCTTGGGCAGCTCTACCCTGTGGCTCTGAAGGGTGCAGTCGTCATGGCTGTTTTCACTGGCTGGCATTAAGTGCCTGTGGCTTTTCCAGGTGTACAATACAAGCTGTCAGTGAATCTACCTTTCTGGGGCCTGGGGGACAGTGGCTGTCTCCTCACAGCTCCAGTAGGCAGTGCCCCAGTGGGGACTCTCTGTGGGGGCTTCAACCCCACATTTTCCTTGTGTACTGCCCTAGCAGAGGTTCTCCATGAGGGCTCCACCCCTGCAGCAGACTTCTGCCTGGACATTCAGGTGTTTCCATACATCCTCTGAAATCTAGGTGGAGGTTAAAACCCTTGTCTTCTAAACTCTTGTCTTCTGTGCGCCCACAGACCCAACGCGACATGGAAGCTGCCAAGGTTTAGGGCTTGCACTCTCAGAAACAATGACTCGAGCTGTACCTTGGCTCTTTTTAGCCATGGCTGGAGCTAAAGCAGCTGGACGCAGGACAGCATGTCTTGAGGCTGCCCAGAGCAGCAGGGCCACTGAGGCCCACAAAACCATTTTTCCCTCCTATGCCACTAGGCCTGTGATGGGAGGGGTTGCTGCAAAGATCTCTGACCTGCCCTGGAGGCATTTTCCCCATTGTTTTGGCTATTAACATTGGGTTCCTTATTACTTATGCAAATTTCTGCAGCAGGTTTGAATTTTCCCCCAGGAAATAGGTTTTTCTTTTCCACCTCATGGTTAGGCTGCAAATTTTCTAAACTTTCATACTCTGCTTCCCTTTTAAATATAAATTCCAAATTCAAATAATCTCTTCATGAATCCATGTGACTGTACACTTTTAGAAACAACCGGGTCACTTCTTGAATGCTTTGGTGCTTAGAAAATCTCTTTTGCCAGACACTGTAAATCATCTTTCTCAAGTTCAAACTTCCATGCATCTCTAGGGCAGGGGCAAAATGCCACCAGTCTCTTTGCTAAAGCATAGCATGAATGACCTTTACTCCAGTTCCCATTAAGTTCCTGACCTCTATTTGAAACCACCTCAGCCTGAACTTCATTTTTCATATCACATTTTGTTCGGAACCATTCAAGAAGTCTTTGAGAAGTTCCAAACTTTCCCACATCTTCCTGTCTTCTGAATCCTCAAACTGTTCCAACCTCTGCCCATTCCCCAGTTCCAAAGTTGCTTTTACATTTTCAGATTATCTTTATAGCAGTACCTCACTATTCTGGTACCAATTCTCTGTATTAGTCCTTTTTCACACTGCTATAAAGAAATACCTGAGACTGGGTAGTTTATAAAGGAAAGAGGCTTAATTGACTCATGGTTCTGCATGGCTGGGGAGGCCTTAGGAAACTTACAATCATAGTGGAAAGTGAAGAGGAAGCAGACACCTTCTTCAGAAGGTGACAGGAGAGAGCAGGGGAAACTGCCGCTTTTAAAAACATCAGATCTCATGAAAACTCAGGATCACTAGAACAGCATGGGGGAAACTGCACCCATGATCCAGTAACCTCCCACCAGGTCCCTCCCTCAACACATGGGAATTACAATTCAAGATGAGATTTGGGTGGGGACACAAAGCCAAACCATATCAGGTGCCAATAAAAAATATTAATGCAGAATGACAACCAGTCCTGCATTTCAAACCAGTGTGTTTTCTTCAGCAATGCATTTATGTTTAAAACTACACGAGAAATTTATCAACTGAAGGCATTTTTTTCTTTCTTTGCATCCTGTTTCTTTTTTAAAAATTGAGGAAAGAGTTGGACTTGATATATTTCCTTTTGCATATTTAGTCATGCCCAGCCATTGATTTTGGAATAGGTTACTGCAGTAAGATTTTATTACAATTTATAATAGCCATTTAAAGCTTTTCCCTGTAAAGATTGTGATTGTACAGAAAAATAGTTTCTAGTTAGATGTCAGTTGAATCAATTCTCCCTTTTTGAATTTTACTGCCATTAGGATGTGATATGTCATCACCTTTCAATTCTCATGTTTTAAAAGCATTTACCTTCTTTTGACTTTGTTTTATATTTTAAAGTTTAGACTTGTATTAAAAAAGACAGACCTGTCTCTCCTTGTAGCACATATTATGTGCCAGGCATGTGCCAGTCATTGAAGTTGCAGGTATAAATAAGACTCATGTGCTGTTCTCTGGTTGTAATTCTGGGACATGTAAACAAACAATTTAGGGTCCCATGTAAATTAAAAAATAAAACAAAAAAACCATTCAGTACAAGATGATAGATGTTGAAAAGAGGTATCTAGAAGGTACATAGAGAGGAGAACCAGGGACTTCAACAGATGAGGTGCTATTTGCCCTGAGTCTTGGGAAGTTAGTAGTTTTTAGTAGTTTGCTAGGCAACCCTAAGGGGAAGGGATATTTCTTTTTTTGTTTTGTTTTTATCTTGAGATGGAGTCTCACTCTGTTGCCCAGGCAGAGTGCAGTGGCACAATCTCAGCTCACTGCAACCTCTGACTCCTGAGGCAAGCAATCCTCTGGCCTCCTGAGCTCGAGCAATCCTCCTACCTCAGCCTCCTGAGTAGCTGGGGCTATAGGTGCGTGCCACCACGCCTGGCTAATTTTTGAATTTTTTGTAGAGATGGGGTTTCTCCATGTTGCCCAGGTTGATCTCGAACTCCTGGGCTCAAGCAATTCACTTGCCTTGGCCTCCCAAAGTCCTGAGATTCTAGGCATGAGCCACCACACCTAACTGAAAAGGACATTTCTGATGACGAAGAGCCTCTACAAAAGTTAAGATTTGTAAAAGAGCATGGCATATCCACACAACCACATGTCCTTTGATGTGCCTGGAGCATAGAGTGTGTGTGCTAGGAGATGGTGTAACGGAGGTAAGGATCATATCCTGATGAGCCTTGAATACCTGGATGGTGGGGGTTGGACTTTATGCTTTGAAAATTCAGGAGAAAGATGAATTGTGTAGATTTTGGGCCACACACTGTGGGCAGAAAACAGGACATACATGGATAGGTAAGTATTATCCATTTTCTACTTAATCTACTTCTTCAAGTATTAGTTGTCAGGTAGGACTAGACTATGATTCAGGCATCTGGAATTTTAATACTTAACATAAAAAAGGTATGCAAAGGCTTGTCTTAACTCTGTAGTTTATTTTATTTATTTATTTATTTATTTATTTATTTGAGATGGAGTTTCACTCTTGTTGCCTAGGCTGGAGTGCAATGGCACGATCTCGGCCCACTGCGACCTCTGCCTCCTGGGTTCAGGTGATTCTCCTGCCTCACTCTCCCAAGTATCTGGGCTAACAGGCATGCGCTACCACACCTGACTAATTTTGTATTTTTAGTAGAGATGGGGTTTCACCATGTTGGTCAGGCTGGTCTTGAATTCCTGACCTCAGGTGTTCTGCCCCCCTCAGCCTCCCAAAGTGCTGGGATTACAGGCTTGAGCCACTGTGCCCAGCCTCAAGTCTGTGGTTCTTAAACTTTGCAACAGATTAGCATTGCTTTGGGAGCTTTTTTTAAGAGATAAAGTCTTGCTCTCTTGCCCAGGCTGGAGTGCAGTGGCATGTTCTCAGCTCACTGCAACCTCCACCTCCTGGGTTCAAGCAGTTCTACTGCCTCAGCCTCTTGAGTAGCTCCAATTATAGGCATGTGCCACCATGCCTGGCTAATTTTTGTATTTTTAGTAGAGACAGGATTTCACCATGTTGGCCAGGCTGGTCTTGAACTCCTGACCTTGTGATCCGCCTGCCTCATCCTCCCAGAGTGCTGGGATTACAGGCATGGGCCACTGCATCCAGCCAGGAGCTTTAAAATATCTTCATGCCCAGGTCACAGTGTCTGGGACTGGAGCCAGACATCAGTATTATTTAAAGATTCCCAGATGATTTCAATGTGCAGCATTGTTTGGAAGCCACTGCCTCGACTTGATAAGCGTTCAATTCTAATGACCTTGATACATGTGTTATCTAATAATTTGGAGATTGCAATATTCAAAATGTAGATTTAAAAAATCTTTAATAAAAGGAGCGATTTGGTTTACCTTGCAAAATCATTATTCCCAACCCGTTATCTAACCTCAAAGTTTTCTAAAATTTTTTAAAGAAGAGAAAATGATAGTTTTAAATAGATGGAAACTATAATAGAATATGTTCAGATAGAGAAGGACTTTCAAGCATGACTACTGCTACTATATCTGTAGTCTCTCTCACACACACAGTGTAGGTGTCAACACTATGCATGTCTCTGAAGTGAGTGAGTGAGTGAACTGTGGATAGAAATTAAAATCCCCATCTCTGATTTTAGAATCTATTAAAAAACATATGTAGGAGAATTATGCAATTTATATGAAACTAGAAATTGTGTTTGGTTTTGCTGCAAGCTAATATGAAATGAAATTATTGGCAGAGCTATGTAAATGTATGTAAAATTTATGTTTTACATAAAGAGACGAATAGAAGCACGTATATATTTAACTGTACCAGTTCTATATTACAAATATATATATATTGTGTATACACATTTCAAAAAGAAACAACGGAAAAATAATTCAAAAACTAATAAAAATGGTTGCCTTGAAAGGGGGTAAGGTAGAAATCAGGGGAAAGGGGACCAGAATGGAAATAAGATTTCTTCACATATAACTTGTATTATAGTTTTGACCTTGGAACCATTGAAATGTTTTATGTAATTAAGAATCCCAATGTATTAATAAGTTGGAAAGAAAAAGCAATTGCTAAAAGTTGAGAACAAGCACATTAAAGGTCCATCAAATTGGTGCCATAACTAGGTATTGGAAATAATTATTTCAAGTGACTTTAGAAACCCAGTATTGTGATTAGACATTCCTAATAAGATCAGTCTGATAAACAAAAATAATTAGGCCTGGGCACGGTGGTTCATGCCTGTAATCCCAGCACTTTGGGAGGTCAAGGCGAGTGGGTCACTTGAGGCCAGGAGTTCGAGACCAGCGTGGCCAACATGGTGAAACCCCATCTCTACTAAAAATACAAAAATTAGCTGGGTGTGGTGGTGCACACCTGTAATCTGAGCTACTTGGGAGACTGAGGCAGGAGAATCGCTTGAACCCGGGAGGCAGAGGTTGCAGTGAGTGAAATTGTGCCGCTGCACTCCAGCCTGGGCAACAGAGTGAGACTCTTGTCACAAGAAACGAAAACAAAGAATTGGAAAGAAATTTGAAACTACATTCAAAAAATTTAACATTGCTACTTTGAAACTCATATGTACATTGTAGGATAAGGCATACCAGTAATTATGTCATTAGAAACTGAAAGTTTTAGCCAGGCGCAGTGGCTCACGCCTGTAATCCCAGCACTTTGGGAGGCCGAGGTGGGTGAATCACGAGGTCGGGAGATCGAGACCATCCTGGCTAACACGGTGAAACCCCGTCTCTACTAAAAATACAAAAAAAAAATTAGCCATGTGTGGTGGTGGGCACCTGTAGTTCAGCTACTCTGGAGGCTGAGGCAGGAGAATGGCATGAACCCAGGAGGTGGAGCTTGCAGTGAGCCAAGATGTCGCCACTGCACTCCAGCCTGGGCGACAGATTGAGACTCTGTCAAAAAAAAAAAAAAAAGAAACTGAAAGTTTTAAAGTGAGAGAAAAGCGTTATGAGAGAAAAGCGTTATGAGAATAAAGAAGTAGAAACAATCTTAAAGTTGAATGGGGAATCGTCATATAAACTTGTGATTTGTTTTTCTCTGTCTAAAAAAAGTACATATTTCTTAGTTTTTTGCACAATAAAGATTTAGAAGCAGTGACAACTGAGTAGCAGTGAATATTCTTAGTGCCCTGAGTATGGCCTCTAAATACTGTTTGCCACTAACAGGGATCGTGTCTTTGGAGAAGTCATTTATTCCAGGGCTGGGCAGGAATGCAAGACATCTTCTTGTGTCAGAAAGCAGGAAAGCTGTGAAAGGTCGCTGGAGACATATCAAAGGTTTAGAAGGTACAAGTTGAAGGGATTCTCATTGGCCAAAGATGAGATTATTGGAACAACCAAAAGAATGAAAGCAATGAATTTAAACACCATACACACACACACACACGTGTGTATTTTCAGTCCTTACATGGAGATAGAGTTGTGATTAGGAAAAATGTAGTTACCATTGAAGATTATTAGGACAACCAGCTCATTATTCTGAAAATTGATAAACGTAAAGAATCAAGGCATTTACCTTCCCTTTCTTTTATGACTTTTATTGTGGTATTATAAAATAGTTGATAAGAAAAGTTCTTTATAACAGGGTTCTAGCTAATAAATGCAGAAGGAATAGCAGAAATTAGAAAATCACTATTTAGTAGCCCCTAATGAAATAATGACTCTAGGCAGGGATCACTGTGGATGCTAAAACCATTAGTTTAAGATTGAAACATTCTCTGAACAATCTTAGGATCACTAAAAGTGAGTCAACCAGAAATTATATGCCTCCTAATATAATTGGAAGCCAAAAAATAAAATGAACTAATCTGATTAAGCCTCCAGATCTAACTTCTAATTTAAAGGAAATTGGAAGGGTAGAGAAAAAAGCTAATTACCACCATGAGGAAACATTTGGGATAATCCAGAAGGCAAGAGATTCTACGAGACCAATAACTTGGTTTCTTTCAACAAATAAAATGAGATGTGGGGCAGGAAGATCAAGGTGTGGGGAGGAGGACTGTCCTAACTTAGAAGAGACTTAAGAGACATAACAGCTAAGTATAAAATGTGGGTCTTGTTTGGATACTGATTCAAATAAGCTGACTGTAAAAGAAACATTTTTGGGGACAGTCAGGGAAATATGAATTAGGACTGAGTGTTAAATTACATTAAGTAGCCATTGTTAATCTTGTTGGGGTGAAATTGGCCTGTGCTTATGTAAAAAAAGACAAACTGGCCTTACCTACTGAAGTATTTAGGAGTAAAAGGTCTGATGTTAAAATACTCCAGTAGTCAGCCATTCAGTCAATAATGGGACAGGTGAAACATGATGGGCAACATGTTGATCATTATGGAAGGTGCGTAATGGGTGCCTGGGGGTTTATTATACTCTTCTCTCTACTTTTATGCGTGTTTAAAAATGTCCATAATGAAAAAAAATTGAAAATTTAAGTTTCAGGGCTAGAGGTAGTGGCTCATGCATGTAATTCCAGCACTTTGGAAGGCCTAGGCAGGAGGATTACCTGAGCCCAGGATTTAGAGACCAGCCTGGGAAACATGGTAAAACCCTGTCTCTACAAAAGATTTAAAAATGAGCTGGTGTTGTGGTGTGCACCTGTGGTCCCAGCTACTCAGGAGGCTGAGGTGGGAGGATCAATTGAGCCCAGAAGGTGGAGGCTGCAGTGAGCTGTGCTCGTGGCACTGCACTGCAGCCTGGGTAACAGAGTGAGATCCTGTCTCAAAAGAGAAAACTTAAATTTCACCTTAAAAGAAATATATAGCCCTTTCTAATCACTCAGGAATTAAAAGTCAGTGACCCTTTCCTTTGTATTGATACAGATAAGAATAAAAATTCTGGACATAGTTTTTTATTTGACAACTTTTAATTAAATAGACCAACTTAAAAAGGGCAGTACTTTACAGTAGATTAAAGATGAGCTCTTTGGGAATTGGTTTCAGTAATACAATTTGTCCTCTCAAACTGTGGTTTTGATGAGGTTCAGATTTCATAAAGCAGCACAAAACATTGTGCAGTGGGTTTTTTTTTTTCTTTTTCCATTCTCCTGGTTAATTTTCTTCACTACTGCCAAGAGTTATCTCATCAGATAGGCCTCTAGAGGACCCTGCTCTTAAAGCATAGAGTCAGGCACTGCATATCTCTTTTCCTTTTTGTATTTAATTTGACCATTTGCCATGCCCACTATTTGAGTGGGAGTGGAGGGGGAGGTTGGGAATAAGGAAGAGGTGGAAGAGGAGACTAACAGAAGATGTGCTTTCCATTCAGATTTGTTTCTCCTTTCCTTCATTCATTCCAGAAACTTTTATTAACTCTACTGTGTGCAAGATACTGTACCAGGCTAGCTGGGAAGACAAACACCTTAGGCATGCCCTTGCCCTCCTGGAGTCCTTGCCCTGTCTAGGGAAGCAGACTTCTGGTTATCTAATGTCTAATGTGGTAAGCGCTTTGAATGTATGCGGTGTTATAGGAAGGGAGGATTTGTCTGGGGAAGGGGCAGGGAGGGCATCCTTTGGTCTAAAGGGGAAGTTGGAATGAATTATTCAAGTGGAGAGGCCAGGGTAGTAGTGTTAGAGTCAAATGAAAGAGCACGCTTGACGAGAAAGGATAGAGCCTGTGTGCTTGGAGCAGTCAGCGTTTTGGCCATTGTGCCAAGATCAGGGGAAAGACATTGCAGATTTTAAAAATCGATGAAATATTTTATACATTATAAAATACATGTAAGATGTAAAAATGATATATTGAACACACATATTCACCATCTAGCTTAAAGAAATGAAACATTACATATACCACTGGAGTCCGCTGCTTACCCTTTCTAGTCCTATTCTTCCTCTCTCTCTATTTTTTTTCCTCCCTTCTTCCCAGGAGTAACCACTAGCCTGAATTTTCTATTTATATATTTTTTGCTTTTCTTGCTATTTTTACAACATATGTATGCATCCCTAAGTCATGCATAGTTTTGCATGATTTTGACCTTTGGGTAATAAGAATCAACATGGATGAATCTCACGTAATGTTGAGCGAAGATGCTAAGCTGTAGGAGCTACATATAGTGTGAAACCATTGAAAGGCTTTGTACGGGGGAGTGACATTTAATTTGTATTTTCTAAAGATTACTTTTTATGCAGTGTGGATAATGGATTGGAGGTAAACAAAAATGGATGGGGAGAACAGTTAGAAGGATGTTATAATCTAAGTGGTAACTTATGGTTGATGGTTGTAACCTCTTAAGAGAAATCATAGACACATTCTTAGCCATAGCTCTTCAGGATCTTATCCCTCGTAACTATTCAACCTTGCTGTTCCCCAAATCTGGCAAGCTTGTTCCTTGTTCAAGGTCTTTCCCTGTTCTCTGTAACCTGAGCCTTTCATCTCAGGCCTACAGAGTTAAATGTTTAACTGCACTCAAGTCTCTGCACAGAGAGGTCTTTCCTGGCCATTTTGTTGAGAAATGACCCCCTGCTCTTGTCATTATTTTCTGTTCTCCTTACTCTGCTTTTTCTTTGTAGTTTTTAAAAAATTGCAACTTGAAATTATACATTTATTTATAGCATGTTTTCTGCTACTAAAATGTAAGATCCATAGGGGCTGGTCTTATATGAACTTGTAATCTCCCTTCCCCCAGTACCTAGTACATGGTGGGTGCTTAATAAACATTTGTTGAATAGATGAGGGAATTGATTGAAGTTGGGATAATGGAATTCATTCTTCCCTTTTCAGCTGTATCTCAAACATCTCTCTGGCTGTGAACTTTTTTCAGAGCTTGAGGTTAATGCCCAAACCCTGTCTTGCTGTCACCTCAAACTCAGTATATATAAAATTACATTATTTTCCTTCCTTCAGTCTTTTACTTTTGTTAATGCTGCCATCACTGACAGTCCTCAGGCACAAAACCTTGGTGTTATCTTGCAGTGTTCACTCCCCCTGACCCCTAGGGTGCTGTATATTCAATCCATTTTATGTCTTTGGGGAAGTTTTCTGGTTACTGTTTGATCTCTGCTTTTTGCCTATTGACATTTTAGCCAGCCCTCAGGGCCCCGTTTCAATCCTTCTCTTAGGTCTATAGTTTGTTTTGTTTTGGAGACAGGGTCTTACTCTGCTACCCAGACTGTAGTGCAGTGGCATGATCATGGCTCAGTGCTGTCTTGACCTTGACCTTGTGGGCTCAAGCCATCCTCCCACCTCAGCCTCCTGGGTAGCTGGAACTACTGTTACGTGTCCCCACACCTGGCTAATTTTTAAAATTTTTTATAGAGACGGGGTCTTGCCATATTGTCCAGGCTGGTCTCAAACTTGTGGCCTCAAGCAGTCCCCCTGCTTCGGCCTCCCAAAGTGCTGGAATTACAGGCATGAGCCACCATGCCTGTTGTAGTTACTCTTTATTTAATTAAAAACAAAAAAAAACCCCCACAGTCTCCTGATGTGTTAGTTCCTCTCCCATGTCCTAATATTTTAAACATAGTATTCAGTTGCCTTTTTTTTTTTTTTTTTTTGAGACAGGGTCTCACTCTGTCACTTCGCCTAAAGTACAGTGCCACAATCTTGGCTCACTGCAACCTCCACCTCTCGGGAGTGATTCTCCTGCCTCAGCCTCCCACATAGCTGAGACTACAGGTGCGTGCCTTCACACCCGGCTAAGTTTAATATTTTTAGTAGAGATGGGGTTTCACCATGTTGGTTAGGGTGGTCTCGAACTCCTGGCCTTAAGTGACCCACCTGCCTCAGCCTCCCAAAGTGCTGGGATTGCAGGCATGAGCCACCGCACTCAGCCTAGAAGGAAATAAATTTCCTTCTTTATTATCCCATTTTTAACTTCACCACCATGTGTGTCCTATCTTTAGCTCTGTCCTAGAGACCTAATGCTTGCCACTTGGTTGTGCAACAGAAGGCAGCTGGCAGCAACAATGCCATCAGCATGGTTTTCTTACTTTGTATCTTTAGTGTTGATTCAGGCTGGATTCTCTTGAGCCGCTGGAGCTCCTGCAGTTTTAGAAGGTGAGAAGTCATAAGGTCTCACCTGCTGCTTCACGCTGGAAGTGTGTGGAGGCAGTGGAATCTGAGCTGATGATGCTAGTATTTACTTAGCAATTCTCTATACCTACCTAGCAGTGATTCAGGTTGTAAAGAGAAACTTGATTGGTTAAATTGTTTTAACCAATGTTTGAATGCCTATTTTACTGTGATGAACGTAGATGTACAAAATGTTTTGCTCATTAGGAGTCTCCAAAATCTAGCAGGTATGTCAGTTATGTAACATTCTTTTTAGTAAATAAAATATGGTAAATGCTGAGTTAGAAGTACGTGCAAGCTGTTGTTGAAGGCAGCATATGACTCATTGAAGGGCTTATCAGGGGAGGCTTATTTCATAAGGGATGTAATGGGGCCACATCTTGACAGATAAATGGAAATTTATAAGTGGACAGAGGCTTTAAGATCCTTGTATAGGTAATTCATGAAAACACAGTGGAATCAATCTGGGCCCAAATGTAGCTCCAGTAAAGAGTGATACCAGCAGGAGTAGAGCTTTAGTTCCTTGATATCATGGCTTAAGGTAGCCAAGAAGTTCTGATTCAACAGTGCCCTCAAGTAGCATGCTGTACAGATAGCCCCGCATAGCGATTAAGAGTGGGCTCTGCAATTAGGCTGCCCAGGTTCAGAGTTCATCTCTGCACCTTACTAGCTTTGGGACTCTGGACAAGTTACTTAACCTCTCTGGGCCTTGACATCGTATCTACTTCATATAAATAAAGATTAAATGAAATAAAATACATAAAGTGCTTATCAACAGGATCTGACACTCAGAGTGTTCAGTAAAGGTTTGCTATTTTTATTTTTGACTGTTTACATCAGCCTAGAGCAGGGGTTGGGAAACTATATCATGTGGGCCAGGACCAAATCTGGCCTGCAGTTATATTTACAAATAAAGTTTTATTGGAACCAAACCATGCCCATTCATTCAGTATTGACTATGGCTGCTTGGTGTGTGCTGCAAGAGCTGGGTTTAGTAGTTGTGACAGTGACCAAATAGCCTGTAAAGTCTAAAGTATTTACCATGTGGCTCTTTGTAGAAGAAATGTAACCCTTTGAAGAAACTTACCATTTACCATATGGTCCTTTGTAGGAGAAATTTAGAGGATAAAATCAAACTCTTTAGCTCTCAAGATCTTCAGTGATTGCTTCCAAACCAGCCTTTTTTCTATCCATTACTAACAGATGGCCACAGCAGCTTTGGTTTTCACTGGCCCTTCTATTCCTTTCATAGCTGCTGCTGGATTGTGCTTCCTTTAGTGTCCCAACTACTCTTCTGTCTTTTGCATGAATATGGGCAGAGGCAGGGCCAGGACTAGGGTAGGATGTGTGAGGCACTCACTCTAGGTACACAATTTAAGGGGGCCTTAAAAAACTTGATAATCAAGATAGTTTGTTAATGTTTTTAAAAATAAAAATTAATGCAAAAAACCCATGATGAACAAAGTATTGATATTTTACTTTTTTATTCCTTTTTTGGAAGCTTAATATAATTTTATTAAACTTTTTTCCAGGTTTAGTATGATAGGCAAATAAAAATTTGTAGGCTGGTCACGGTGGCTGTAATCCTGGCACTTTGGGAGGCTGAGGCGATAGGACTGCTTGAGCCTACAAGTTTGAGACCAGCCTGGGGAACATGGTGAGACACTGTCTCTACAAAAAATAAGAAAAAAATTAGCTGGGTGTGGTGGCACGCAAGTGTGACTCCAGCTACTTAGGAAGCTGAGGTGGGAGGACCACTTGAACCCAGGAGGTCATGGCTGCAGTGAGCCAAGATTGTGCCACTGCACTCCAGCCTGGGCGACTGCGCAAGACCCTGTTTTGGAAAAAAATAAAAAAAATCTAAGTTGTACAGCTTAGTGTTTTGATCTAAATATATCTTGAGTAATGATTCCTACAGTCAAGCTAATTAACATATCCATCACTTGAATAGTTACCATTTTCTTGTTCTCACGATAAGAACATTTCAGATCTACTCTCTTAGCAAATTTCAAGTATTCAGTAATACATTATTATTTATAATAGTTACCATGGTGTACATTGAATCTCTAGAAATTATTCATCTTATAACTAAAAGTTTGTATCCTTTGACCAACATATCTCCATTTCCCCTACCCCCAGACCCTGGCAAACACTGTTCTACTGTATGTTTCTCTTAAGTTTGACTTTTTTAGATTCCATATATAAGTGACGGGATCAGTATTACCGATGTTTTTTTTCCTCAGCCTGCAACATGGCTTAACATAGTAGTGGGCAGCAGAGAGAAAGTAACCCACATTTAAGTGGCTTAAGCCCAGATACTCATACTTCCTACATATATGTGGGAGAGAGTAATAAGATTCAAAGTAACCTGCTGGCTGATCACCAATGTGATATATCAATGGCATATATGCAGGTCCTTGTCAGGACTAATTTCATAAAGTATAATTATGCACATGTTTTGTTGAACTTAGTTTACAGGAGTTATCTGTGTATAATCTGTTGTATAAAATGAAAGAATGAAAACATTTCCAAAAGTTTTCAAATGGTTCACTGAGAGCAGTGAAGCATACATTAGAATAGCAGCATTGGATAACTAAAACTGTTTACCAAGAGATCTGGAAGGATCACCTGGTTCCTGCAAGCTTTTTCTAAGAAAGGCCAGATAGGGATATTAATTGAATTTTAATGCTTTCCAATAAACATTGACCCAGCAAGCTTTTTTAGATGACTAACTTTCTAATCTGCTTTGACATTTCTTCGTGGGGCTGCAAACAGTGATTTGTTGGTAGGTTTTAAAATATGTATAATTTGTTTTAGTGAAGAAGGTTTGGAAGTATACTGTAGAATTCTATGAAAGCAGAATGGAGTCTTATCTGTAAGGAATAAATCTGGAGGAATGGACAAGATCAACTCATTTCTCGGACACCTTGTTGAGATGGATAGGAATTATTTGATGTTTTGACATAGTAAATTAGTTGTTCTGCCTCTCACTGTTATATAACAAGAGACAAAATGCAACGTTGAACTTGATGGTCTTTTGCATTCTAAATGCTTTTCAATGTTTTTAGGTGTATAGTGTTGATTGGAGCCAAACCAGAGGTGAACAGCTTGTGGTGTCTGGCTCATGGGATCAGACTGTCAAATTGGTATGTTAGCATTATTGTATTCGAAAACAAATATTCCCCTCTCTACAGCTTCTGCTAAATTTTCTTTTCTTTTCCAAACGTACTTCTGTAGCTTTATGATTGGACAGCTGAGTTTTCTTAAAAAAAAAATTAAAACATTTATTAGAACTTAAAATTTTCTAATCTTTTGGCTCTGAACTAATAGCTCAGCATTAGTTTGGCACTTAAATACCATCCTGCTTTATATCAAAATAGATTTTTAAAAATCCTTGAGATCTGTATATATATTGTATGTGTATATATAAATGTGTATAGTTTATTGGTATGTATAGTATATGTAAAAGCATAAATTTGAATTTATCCCTCTTGAGTAATTGATCTATTCATTTATTTTTAGTGGGATCCAACTGTTGGAAAGTCTCTGTGCACCTTTAGAGGCCATGAAAGTATTATTTATAGCACAATCTGGTCTCCCCACATCCCTGGTTGTTTTGCTTCAGCCTCAGGTAAGTAATTCTGTATTTACCAAAAGCCTTATTTGTACTGAATGGTGGCCTTGTTTTTACCATTAGGTGGCGCTGTGTACCTTAGATTCAAAGAGAAAACAGGAGCATATTACTATTCTTTTGTGCTCTTAAGACTTTACTTCTTTTTTTTAATTTTTATTTTTTATTTTTGTTTTTATTATTATACTTTAAGTTCTAGGGTACATGTGCACAACATGCAGGTTTGTTACATATGTATACATGTGCCATGTTGGTGTGCTGTACCCATTAAC
>NW_012119376.1:8413267-8424412 GCF_000951035.1 Colobus angolensis palliatus | reverse complement strand
GATTTTTGCACATTGATTTTGTATCCTGAGACTTCACTGAAGTTGCTTATCAGCTTAAGGAGATTTTGGGCTGAGACGATGGGGTTTTCTAAATATACAATCATGTCGCCTGCAAACAGGGTATTCAATTTTCCTAATTGAATACCCTTTATTTCTTTCTCCTGCCTGATTGCCCTGGCCAGAACTTCCAACACTGTGTTGAGTAGGAGTGGTGAGAGAGGGCATCCCTGTCTTATGCCAGTTTTCAAAGGGAATGCTTCCAGTTTTTGCCTATTCAGTATGATATTGGCTGTGGGTTTGTCATAAATAGCTCTCATTATTTTGAGATACATCCCATCAATACCGAATTTATTGAGAGTTTTTAGCGTGAAGGGCTGTTGAATTTTGTCAAAGGCCTTTTCTGCATCTATTGAGATAATCGTGTGGTTTTTGTCTTTGGTTCTGTTTATATGCTGGATTACATTTATTGATTTGCATATGTTGAACCAGCCTTGCATCCCAGGGATGAAGCCCACTTGATGTTGGATAAGCTTTTTGATTTGCTGCTGGATTTGGTTTGCCGGTATTTTACTGAGGATTTTTGCATCGATGTTCATCAGGAATATTGGTCTAAAGTTCTCTTTTTTTGTTGTGTCTCTGCCAGGCTTTGGTATCAGGATGATGCCGGCCTCATAAAATGAGTTAGGGAGGATTCCCTCTTTTTCTATTGATTGGAATAGTTTCAGAAGGAATGGTACCAGCCCCACTTTGTACCTCTGGTAGAATTCGACTGTGAATTCGTCTGGTCCTGGACTTTTTTTGGTTGGTAGGCTATTATTGCCTCAATTTCAGAGCCTGGTATTGGTCTATTCAGGGATTCAGCTTCTTCCTGGTTTAGTCTTGTGAGGGTGTATGTGTCCAGGAATTTATCCGTTTCTTCTGGATTTTCTAGTTTATTTGCATAGAGGTGTTTATAGTATTCTCTGATGGTAGTTTGTATTTCTGTGGGATTGGTGGTGATATCCGCTTTATCATTTTTATTGCGTCTATTTGATTCTTCTCTCTTTTCATCTTTATTAGTCTTGCTAGCAGTCTATCAATTTTGTTGATCTTTTCAAAAAACCAGCTCCTGGATTCATTGATTTTTTGAAGGGTTTTTTTGTGTCTCTTTCTCATTCAGTTCTGCTCTTATCTTAATTATTTCTTGCCTTCTGCTAGCTTTTGAATGTATTTGCTCTTGCTTCTCTAGTTCTTTTAATTGTGATGTTAGGGTGTCAATTTTAGATCTTTCCTGCTTTCTCTTGTGGGCATTTAATGCTATGAATTTCCCTCTACACACTGCTTTAAATGTGTCCCAGAGATTCTGGTATGTTGTGTCTTTGTTCTCATTGGTTTCAAAGAACATCTGTATTTCTGCCTTCATTTCATTATGTACCCAGTAGTCATTCAGGAGCAGGTTGTTCAGTTTCCATGAGGTTGAGTGGTTTTGAGTGAGTTTCTTAATCCTGAGTCTAGTTTGATTGCACTGTGGTCCGGGACACAGTTTGTTATAATTTCTATTCTTTAACATTTGCTGAGGAGTGCTTTACTTCCAACTATGTGGTCAATTTTGGAATAAGTGTGATGTGGTGCTGAGAAGGATATATATTCTGTTGATTTGGGGTGGAGAGTTCTGTAGATGTCTATTAGGTCTGCTTGATGCAGAGCTGAGTTCAATTCCTGGATACCCTTGTTAACTTTCTGTCTTGTGGATCTGTCTAATGTTGACAATGGGGTGTTAAAGTCTCCCATTGTTATTGTTTGGGATTCTAAGTCTCTTTGTAAGTCTCTAAAGACTTGTTTCATGAATCTGGGTTCTCATATATTGGGTGCATATATATTTAGGATAGTTAGCTCTTCTTGGTCCCTTTACCATTATGTAATGGCCTTCTTTGTCTCTTCTGATCTTTATTGGTGTAAAGTCTGTTTTATCAGAGACTAGGGTTGCAACCCCTGCTTTTTTTTGTTTTCCGTTTGCTTGGTAGATCTTCTATCCCTTTATTTTGAGCCTATGTGTGTCTCTGCATGTGAGATGGGTCTCCTGAATATAGCACACTGAAGGGTCTTGACTCTTTATCCAATTTGCCAGTCTGTGTCTTTTAATTGGAGCATTTAGCCTATTTACATTTTAGGTTAATATTGTTATGTGTGAATTTGATCCTGTCATTATGATGTTAGCTGGTTATTTTGCTTGTTAATTGATGCAATTTCTTCCTAGCATCGATGGTCTTTACAATTTGACATGTTTTTGCAGTGGCTGGTACCGGTTGTTCCTTTCCATGTTTAGGACTTTACTTCTTTATCAGCCTCTTGACAAGAATTAGCTGTGATTCAGATTACTTTTCGATGATTCCAACTCCTAAAGAATAATTCCCAGATTTCTGGCAAGGACAAATTCATGGACGGTAATGTTATAACTGAGATATGATACGTGTTTGAAAGAGAAGGTCTTGAGTTTTGTTTTAGAACACTGTTTCAGAAACTGTGAGACATGCGTCTGCTTGTCAATGAGCAGGTTGAGCTTGGAGCTGAGAACTCTGGCTTTGTGAATAAAAATTGTATCATTGGCTTAGAATTGGTAACTGAAGCCATTGCAGTAAATCAGAGCACCTAGGAAAGACTAAGTCAAAGAAACCTTGGAATAGAGCACAAGTTGGCAAACTGCTGCCCTCAGATCAAAACTGATGGTTTTTATAAATAGTTTCATTGGGATACAACTATGCCCATTTATTAACATATTGTCTGTGGTTGCTTTCACACTGTAGTGATGGAGTTGAGTAGTTGTGAGAGAAACTGAAAGGTCCTCAAAGCCAAAAATATTTACCGCCTGTGGCCCTTTACGGAAAATGTTTGCTGACCTCTGGTATAAATCCTCAAGGAGAGAGAAAGAAGTGGAAACTCTTTTGTGCAGTTGGCTGTTTAGTAGAGAACAGAAGACATTAGGTGGAAGAGGAGGTGGTGCTCCTAATAGTGTCTCCTCTTTCAGTTATGCGGCATCCAAAGATAGGCAATAGGTAGGTTACTTTCTTGCTAATAAACTATATCAGTGCCCTGAGTTGTTGAATTATATTGATTGGCTTTCTTAGGAGATACAATATCACACACTTTTTTCCCATTATTTCATTATTTTTAATTTTAAAAGTGAAAAATGATCAAACCATCCTAAATTGTGAAAGTACTATTAGGTTGAAAACACTCAGAAATGGAAACCTTCAGGTAAATTATATACAGACAAGTGTATCCATTTAGATTATGCAGTTTTCTTTTTATAGGGAGCATGATTAAGGTGAAAGATTATGTAATTTTTTGAGATCCTAATAATGAATACTAGTAATGCGTATGTGTAGAGGCATAGTTAATAAAAGAAAAAATATTTTTGTTCTCTGATAAAATGAACAGTTTTCTAGAATGATGAACAGTACACACTGTCAACTTATAAGGTTATAAACTATTATTTTTTGAATTTTTAAGCTAAGTCATAGCTTTTTTTGTCCATAATCTGAATTAAATCTTTTCTAAGATTTAATTTAAATTTTTTTTCTAAGACTTCATATGAAGTCGTTTGGAATGAGACCAGTAATATATTTTTTCTCCTCATGTTGCCTTTTCCAAGCCTGAATTCCTTCTTTGGTCTTTTATCTTTTTGTAACATAGTTAACCATAAGGCTGAGTGTGTATTAAGTCAGTGGTAGCAATATTAATATATTTAATTTGAATCAGTAAACGCTTTCACTTACATATATAACTTGAGTTAATTATCTTTTATGTTTTTATTATTATTATTGAGACAGAGTCTAGCTCTGTCGCCCAGGCTGGAGTACAGGGGTGCAATCTCGGCTCACTGCAACCTCCGCATCCCGGGTTCAAGCAATTCTCCTGCCTCAGCCTTCTGAGTAACTGGTACTATAGGTGTGCACCATCACACCCAGTTAATTTTTGTATTTTTAATAGAGACGGGGTTTCACCATGTTGGCCAGGCTGGTCTCGAACTCCTGACCTCAGGTGATCCACCCACCTCGGCCTCCCAAAGTGTTAGGATTACAGGTGTGAGCTACTGTGCCTGGCCTATGGTTTTGATTTGGAATAAATGGTAATGAGTTTTGTGCTTATAGTGAATTGGATCTGTAAGTTGACCACAGTTCAGTTTACTGGTTTGTAATTTTACCACTGGTGAAAGGTTCTACCACAGAGAGTATTAGTCTAAGTCGAATTAAAGTTCTTGTAAGGATATGAATTAGATTCTTGACATTAGCATTATTTTCTTAGGTGAGGGATGCCTTTTGGCATTATAGCCTACAGTTTCAAAGGAGTCATTTCAAACTCCAGATTGAATTAGTGGTGTAGAATAGATCCACCTCAAAAATGAACTGAGGCCAGGCACAGTGGCTCACCATCTGTAATCCCAGCACTTTGGAAGGCTGAGGCGGATGGATCACTTGACAACAGGAGTTCAAGACCAGCCTGGCCAACGAACATGGTGAAACCTGTCTCTACAAAAATACAAAAATTAGCCGGGCATGGTGGCACACACCTGTAATCTCAGCTACTTGGGAGGCTGAGGCAGGAGAATCACTTGAACATGGGAAGTGGAGATTACATTGAGCCTAGATAGAGCCACCACACTCCAGCCTGGGCAACAGAGCAAGACTGTCTCAAAGAAAAAAAAACTGAAACATGCTTCTCTTCTAGTGAAACAGTGAAGACCTATCTGCCAGGGAGCTCTAATTGGCAACATACACAGTAAACTAAAATTAATAATGAGAGTATAATTTTATATAGTTAGAAAAGTATTCATAAATACAATTCCTTGAACAATTGGTGGGTCTTAAAAAATTCCTTACCTTTCTATTTTATGTAATCTTGTTGATATTTTTTATTATTGAAGGTTCTTTTCTTTTTCTTTTTCTTTTTTTTTTTTTGTTTGAGACGGAGTCTGTGTCGCCCAGGCTGGAGTGCAGTGGTGCAATATCAGCTCACTGCAACTTCTGCCTCCCTCCTTCAAGCGATTCTCCTGCCTCAGCCTCCCGAGTAGCTGGGATTACAGACGCGCTCCACGATTCCTGGCTAACTTTTGTATTTTTAGTAGAGATGGGGGTTTGCCTTGTTGGCCAGGCCTGGTCTCGAACTCCTGAGCTCAGGTGATCCCCCCGCCTCGGCCTCCCAAGGTGCTAGGATGACAGGCGTGAGCCACTGTGCCTGGCCTATTTAAGGTTCTAAAATTGCCTTGATTTGGGCATTTTTTTGTTGTTTTTTGTTTGTTTGTTTTCAGTTTGTTTTCTCTGACAGGATACGTGACTATGACAAACATCAAGTTTGCCTGAGTTTTAAAAAGGATATTTCCTTTGCCCCACTGGAATGACCAGTAATGACATACATCCAGTTGGCAGAGTAAAAAGAGGGTATTGATTTGTTTTTAATCATTGTTCTCTTTATGCGTATGACCAAATGTAAACCTGATAGTGACAAAATCGCAAACTAATGCAGCTGCATTTTTTGGACGTCAGTCAGAATTGTGTGTATTAGCCATTAGTCATTTGAGCTGAGTCACACACACCTCTTCCTTTTACATTGGTCTTTGTGTAGCATGGAATACATAGCATTGACTCTGGATAGTGCTGTAGAATCTGCGGTGTATAAGACTGAATAACAGAAGATTAATTGTTTGTAGAGCGTTAGTATAATCACAACACTTAACTTTTCAAACTATCTGAATAGTGTAAGTGGGTAGTAGAAAAGCGATCTTTTATCAGCAGAATGACTGTTTGCTTCTGTAGAAGAGAAGACACCTGTTTAATTACATTATCTTCATGTGTTATGTTAGAAATTAATATAAATCTTGGTCACATCAGCTAGGACTTCTTTGGTTGAAAGTAGAAAAAAAAAATCTCACCCAAAGTACTTTAAGAAAGAAGATAACTTATTTGCTCACATAAGTGAAATGTTCAAAATTAAATCTGGCTTTATAGTCATGGTTGGATGTAGGGCTCTGTCTTCTGTTGTGTTGGTTTCAGAATCAGGGTATCAGGCACCACATGATGGCAAGATGGTGGTAGCTCCAACCCCTAGTACATCCTTTCTGTTTTTTGTCCAGTAGGAAAAAGTGAAAGATTCCTCTCGGACATCCAGGCAGTTTCATTTTCTGTCATGGGCTCTGATGGGTCCTTGTGGATGTACCTGAACTAATCACTGTGTGTGGGTGAGGGGAATGTAATATGTCGATTGGCTTAGGCCTGGTTAGTCCCTGCAGTTGGGAATGGAAAATGAGAGAGGGTGTTACCCAAGCAACATGGACTGAGGATGAAAAGAGTGAATCCAGATTAAGGTGAAAGTAGGTGGATGGAGTCTGAGGGGCCAGTATTCACTAAATTGGCTACATATCTAAGGCTTCAGATAAATCAGAGGGGATTTGATGAAAATCAAGTACTGGACCTGTAAGCTCTAAAATATGTTCTTTAAAAACTTTCCTTGTGAAATGGATACAGTAAAGCTGTTTTCTGCCAATTTTTATGACTTGGGGAACTCATTGGAAGATTGATTTATCAAACATTTGCCATTTTCCTGAAATAATCCTTTGTGATGATTTACAGATATTAGTCTACTTAGTACTTTTTAAAAGATTCAAAGTTCTTCTTCCACTCTACAAAAATATTGGAAGGAGTTGAGGTATAGTAAAAAGTCAAGGCAAGTTCTGAAACTCTCATTGTGCCTTAGCCATTTCAGAGACAAGAACATTTACTTACTGAGCTATGTACCAAGCGTTTGTAAGCAAATACAGTGCTTAGGTCTTCTTTGCTTCGCTTGTTTTCAGATTTCCTATGACACTTGTGTATTCTTTTACAGGGCCAAATGCCTTACATAGCCAAACGTGAAAATATTTTTGATTGTTATTATATAAGATATAGTAGTAACCATCTTATTCAAATTTTTAAAACATATCTGAGTTCATTTTGATTGTTGAGAAGGACGTTGCCCATGAGTCAGTCAGATATTTATCGAATGTCCATCATTTACTGGAGATTCAGTGAGGAAGACAACAGATGGAGTTCCTGCCCTCCTAGAGCATATCGTCCAGTTGGAAAGAGGAATGCTAAGACAAAATCTAGAAGCAGCTAATGATGAAGACTGTGAAGTTCTTTAAGGAGAGGTAATATAGCACAGTGGTCAGGAATAAGAATTCTGGAGCTGGACTGCTTCAGATCAAGTTCTACTTTCCTGCTATTAGGAGAATTTCTTTGGTCATGCCGTTTAACCTCTGTCTCCTCATTCCTTATTTCTAAAATCAGGGTGATAATAGTATCCATATCATAGAGTTTTGAGGAGGATTAAGTGGCTAATGTGTATAAAGAGCTTAGTTAGAACAATGACTGGCAGAGTAAAAGCTCTATGAGCATTACCTTTTTTTTTTGAGACAGGGTTTGGCTCTGTTGCCGAGGCTGGAGTGCAGTGGTCTGGAGTGCAGTGGTGCCATCTCAGCTCACTGAAACTGCCTCCCGGGCTCAAACAATCCTCCCACCTCAGCCTACTAGCTGAGACCACAGGCGTGCGCCACCACCTAGCTAATTTTTGTATTTTTGGTAGAGACAGGGTTTCACTGTGTTGCCCAGGCTGGTCTAGAACTCCTGGACTCGAGCAATCCTCCCACCTCAGCCTCCCAAAGTGCTGGGATTACAGTTATTATTAACACGTGTGCCCGGAATCCTGTGGAAATGTATAAATGGATTCCTGAGCTTGTCAGAGTTGACTGGTCAGATTACTTCCCTCAAGAAACAGTCTAAGCTACTATTTTATGAACAAGTAAGAGGAAATGGGAAGTGGGAGGCAAAAGCTGGAATGTGGAGAGAACAGAGCATTTTTGAGGACCATCAGAATGGCCCTTGCAGTGTATGTGTGCTGTAACAATCGACAGTTAGTGCTTATCTGAGAGCTAAAACTGGTAAAGCTCTAGAGTAACTTGCTCTAGGTAGACTCTGGAATGCATGGTTGTATAGTAACGTACTAGTCCAGTGATTCTAGAATCTGGCTAAATATCAGAACCATTGGGAGAGCATTAAAAAACAGCAGCAGAATTCTGGACTTCATCTTAAGTCTTGCTGAATAAAAAGACAGAATACCTCTGGGAGGTGTATTTTTAAATCCCAGCTGAATCTAGTAAGCAGTCCAATTTGGGAAGCACTGTACTAGTCTATGGAATAGCTCTGTTTGAGATGCCAAATTGACAGCTTAGTTCTATTTGAGGTAATGGGAATTGCATGTCTGTTTTCCCATTGTAGAATATACTCAACTCTTTTTTAAAAAGCCTACATAATGGTTTCAGTGCTGAAATCAGAGAAGTGGTTTCTTTAGTTTGAGAACTGCTTGGTTTTTTCCTCAGTTTTGCTAGTGAGTTTATCTTTATTAACTCTCTTGCCTTGTCTTTTTGCTTACAGACAAGGGCTTGTTATAAAACATAACATAATCTTTGCATAAAGTGATCCCAATTGCAGTTTGTAGTATGGAACCCATAGTTGTAAAATACTTGTTTTTCATGGTGGAAGCTTATGTGATAGGCAGTCAAGATGTATTTTTATGTCTAATCCTGTTGCACACATATAGTTAAGTGTATCTTTCAACTGATTACAACAACTTATATTTTAAGATTATATATGAGAACATAGCATTTAGTTTACTCCAAGAATTTAATCACCTTCAAGGTTGTATAGTTTTGCAAATCTGGAATCAAATTTGTTATCATTAGCTAAGCTAAGACAGGCCAAAATGGGGGAAGTTTTTAGAGAACTACTAATAGATCTAGATTTACCTTCCATAGCAGAGTTCCCTAAAGACATTGCATTTTGCCTATTTCATGATAGTTGTGTTAATACAGAATTCATATTTCTAAATTATATGAGATAGAAGGGAAGAATATTTGAGCTCTTTTTATGAAGAAGATTAATATGAAGTAAGTTATCTTTGGAATCATGAAAACTAAATTATTGCTGTCACAGACTCCATCTAGTTGCGTAAGTCATAACCATGCCTGAATGTGTGGGATCAGTAGTTAAAGCAAACCTCATTCTACTGTAAGAAAAAGTCATATTACAGCCGAGAGGCACAGGGCATTTTCGTTAAGTTATATTATATTGGCCCCAAAGTACCTTATTGCTACTCAGTTCACCTCCCAGTTTTAGACTCTATGTTTACACTCATTCTCCTTAAGCAACTTCCTCTTACCTTCTGCAATTTGAAATTAGACATAATAACAGCCAGCACTTCCTCGTCCGTATTGTATATTTAAATTCACTGGTTCTGGCCAGGCACAGTGGCTCACGTCTGTAATCCCAGCACTTTGGGAGGCCACAGTGGGCGGATCACTTGAGGTCAGGAGTTTGAGATCAGCCTGACATGGTGAGACCCCATCTCTACTAAAAGCTCAAAAAAATTAGCCGGGCTGGTGGCAGGTGCCTGTAATCCCAGCTACTGGGAGGCTGAGGCAGGAGAATCGCTTGAACCCTGGAGGAGGAGGTTACAGTGAGCCACTGCACTCCAGCCTGGGCAACAGAGTGAGACTCTGTCTCAGAAAAAAAAAAAAAAATTCACTGGTTCTGTCAGTGGCAGGTCTGCAATTGATGAGAAGCTGGCAATTCAGGTGAGTCTATGGCACCATCACAGGGCCCTGATAAATGTCTGTCTGTCAATGAAAGGCCAATTGTCTAGAAAACTCAATTTAAAAAACAACATAAATACAGATGTCCTGGCAGCTGAAAGAGCTGAATGAGTCATTGTACCATTTGGTCATTAGGTCTCTTTCCTACCTGGAAAACAAAATGGCGAGGACAAAGTGCCAAATGGTTACATCAGGAGTTGCCGTCAAGGAAGTGGAATTCTCAGCTCCTGCCCAGCAGTCTTCACATTTTTGTGCCCATTAAATTAACTGCAAGAGGGGACAGCTCAAGCCATGGCTTTTTTTTTGTTTTTGTTTTTGTTTTTTTGATATTACGTGAGAGTGGTGGTGTGGAACAAAACCTCCCAACCTTTGTTATTATGTTTTTTAATCTTTTATTGAAGTATAATACACATATTGGGCAGTGTATAATCTTAGTATACAATTTGGTGAATTCTCACAATGAACACATCGTTGTAACTGGTACCCAGGTAGAGAAACAGAACGTTCCCAGAGAGCCTCCTCCCATCCTTGTAGTCACTTCTCACCATCCCCCACCCCAGGTGACCACTGTGTGGCCTTCCATAACATGGATTAATGTTGCCCATTTTCATACCTTTGTTACTGGTTTCTTTCATGCAACGTGATGTCTTGTAAGACTCATCCATGTTCTTCCTACAGTAACAGTTCTTAATCTCCTAGTCCGTATTCCTTGTAATGTTTTGTCACTTTTAAATTTTTTAAATTGTATTTTTTGAGACAGAGTCTGGCTCTATCACCCAGGCTGGAGTCAGCGCCACAATCTCGACTCGTTGCAGCCTCTGCCTCCTAGGCTCAAGCAGTCCTCCCACCTCAGCCTTCTGAGTAGCTGGGACTACAGGTGCATGCTACCAAGCCCGACTAAGTTTTGTATTTTCTGTAGAGACAGGATTTCACGGTTGCCCAGGCTGCGCTGGAACTCTTAAACTCAAGCGACCTGCCTGCCTTGACCTTCCAAAGTGCTAGGATTACAGGTGTGAGCCACCATGCCTGGCCTGTTTTGGTACTTTAAGTCAATTCGCATACTCTTATTAAGGTGAACCCAAGCTCATTGATCTTGAGACAATGCTGTAGCTATAGTAGAATTTATAGTTTTAACCTAGTGTTAGATATAAATTCCTGAAAGTTAGTATATATTGTTTAGGCGTTTCATATGTTTTAATGGAAGCCTCGTACTTAATCCAATGGTTTTCTTTGGAGCTAGCTTCAGGAGACTGAAGCTTCAGGAGAATACCCTTTGCTCCCTTATTGTAATGAGTGATTTCCTTTGCCTACAAGTGATAGAACTGGAACTATGTTAGATCTTTGTGAAATTTGTTAAAAAGCGTACTCCAGAAAAGGAAGGGCTGCTTGAAAGGCCCAGGACACATTCTGTCTCTCATCTGGACTTTTCTCTACTTGTTGACTTGACTTTGTGGACTGGCTTTCTCTACACAGTGAGACACATG
>NW_012119376.1:8410193-8412927 GCF_000951035.1 Colobus angolensis palliatus | reverse complement strand
GCTGGGATTACAGGCATGTGCCACCATGCCTGGCTTATTTATTTATTTATTTATTTATTTTTGTATTTTTAGTAGAGACAAGGTTTTGTCATGTTAGCCAGGCTGGTCTCCAGCAGTTACACACTGAAGGCTGGAGAAAATCACGAGAGATCATTGCATCAAAGCTGTTTGGCATTCTGGAAGCAAATTCTACTGACTGGTGGCTAGACCACAGACAGTGATTATAATGAGGGCCCTTGAAGTTATTTGAAGCTCTAACCTGTACCAATTCTGAACAATTTCCTTTTGGTACTTTCAAACTCATCATTTGTTTTTCACAGTGAGATATGTTGTCACCAGTGGGTCCTGAATTTTGTAACTTGTCAATTCTGCCATAGAAGAGGGACTGACATTATTTTTCATTTGTAGTTCAGAAAAATCCCAAGTACCCCCATTTGGCCTGTCATCTGTAGTCTGAACAAGGAATGAGGTGCTATGGATGGAGGTACCATCCTTAGCTAGGTCCAAAAATGTTTGTTACTCTCGTCTATCAAAGTGGTTTTCAACCTTTTTTTAATGTAGCAAGACAATGTTTTTAAATCAAAAAAGGAAAAAAAAATCCTACATACAAAGCAGTAGTAGTACCTATTTGTGGATCCATAAAAATGTAATAGAAGTATTACCAAAACGCAGACTAAAGGGCTGTGGACCACATTCATGACTGTTGTGGTCTCTGGGCAGGGAGATGGGAAGTGGTATTGAAAACATAACAAATTTTTCTCCAATTTAAAGAAAAAGTAACATAGGGTTGGATGCAGTGGCTCACACCTGTAATCCCAGCACTTTGTGAGGCTGAGGCAGGTGAATTGCTTGAGCTCAGGAGCTGGAGACCAGCCTGGCCAACATGGCAAAACCCCGTCTCTACCAAAAATAGAAAAATTAGTGGGGCATGATGGTGTGCGCTTGTAGTCCCAGCTACTCGGGAGGCTGAGGTGGGAGGATTGCTTGAGTCTGGGAGGTGGAGGTTGCAGTGAGCTGAGATTGCACTGCTGCACTTCAGCCTGGAAATTAAAAGAATTAAAATAATTCCTCCAGAATTAGCCAACATTGATTGTATGGCATCTGTCCTCCAGCAACACAAGGAGGCAGCAGTGTAGCGTAGTTGTAAAGCTGTAAAGTGCACATGCTGGGGACCCAGACTCCCTGAGTTCTGGGTCCAGGTCCTGATTCTGTTGCTTACTATCCTGGGTAAGTTATTTCATCTCTATATGCTGCATTTGTTTAGTGCTATATTCCTCATTTGTATAGTACTATACAATTACTTTTTATATCTCCAAATTCCTACTTTATGTAGTTGTGATGTTTTTAGAAAAAATATGTATAAAATGCTTAGAACAGTATGTGGCACATTGGAAGCACTCAATAAGTATTAAGTATTATTCATGTTGTTATTATTGGGGGGACAGAAATAACTTGTAATCATGGATATTTTTTCTCATTAAAAAAACACATATTGAGAGCTTACTACACATCTGGCACTGTACTCACGCTACTACCTTGTCTCATTTCAGCCTTACAAGGCAGTTATTTTATTGTAGGTAGCAAACTGAAGATCAGCGAAGTAACTTGATTAAGCGTCAGTGACCACCAAATGATTGAGCTGGATTAGAACCAAGCTCGGGAACTCCAAATGCCCGGTTCTTAACCTCTGCATTTCATTACTACCAACACATTTCTTATCTTTCTTAAGCAACTGCCAAAGAAGCCAGGAAAAAATTGCCTAGGATAGCTAAATTTAGCTTAACAATATATGATTTAGAATTGCAAATATGGGAAAATATATGTAGATAAGTAAAAGATACTTTAAAAATTTAGCACTTTTATATACCATATTTGACAGTGTCTACTATGTGTTAGAGACCATGCCAGGTGCTTTACAGAAACTTGGTGAAATTCTTAGACAGTGCTGCATATTGGGCATTCTGTGTCTCCTCTAGAAATGAATCAGTCTCAGAGATATTACCTATCCTATGCAGGGACCTAGAACCACAAAATGGCATTCATGACCCCACCTGGTAAAATGCCAGGAACTGCATGCTTTTCATTACATGGAACTGAGTTTTCTCCCATCGTCAGTTGTTTGTATTTTACTTTTGAGGTAGCTGTATATATTCTGGATTTTATTCATCTTGTCATCTTTTGTTTCCTATAGTTTAGAAAAATTGGAGGCAAGCAACATGTAAAACGTTTAATCAGGTGACTGTGCAATTAGGTAATGCAAACTATTTTTGTAATAATGCAAAGTGTAATCTTTAAATGTTTTTAGCTTGTTGGCCAGGCGTGGTGGCTCACACCTGTAATCTCAGCACTTTGGGAGGCTGAGGCGGGAGGATTGCCTGAGGTCAGAAATTCAAGACCAGCTTGGCCAACATGGTGAAACCCTGTCTCTCTCACATTTTTTTGTTTGTTTGTTTGTTTGTTTGTTTGAGACAGAATTTCACTCTTGTTGTCTGGGTTGGAGTGCAGTGGCACAATCTCGGTTCACTGCAACCTCTGCCTCCTAGGTTCAAGTGATTCTTCTGCCTTAGCTTCCCGAGTAGCTGGGATTACAGGCATCTGCCACCACGCCCAGCTAATTTTTTGTATTTTTAGTAGAGACAGGGTTTCATCATGTTGGCCAGGCTGGTCTCAGACTCCTGACCACAGGTGATCTGCCCACCTTGGCCTCCCGAAGTGTAGGGATTACAGGCATGAG
>NW_012119376.1:8348147-8409873 GCF_000951035.1 Colobus angolensis palliatus | reverse complement strand
TACAAAAATTAGCTGGGCGTGGTGGTGCGCACCTGTAGTCCTGGCTACTCGGGAGGCTGAGGCAGGAGAATCACTTGAACCCGGGAGGCGGAGGTTACAGTGAGCCGATATCGTGCCACTGCACTCCAGCCTGGTGACAGAGCGAGACCGCGTCTCAAAATAAATAAATAAATAAAATTTTTTTAGCTTTTTTTTTTTTTTTTTTGAGGAGAAAAGCTGGCCCATTAACATATAGCGTACTTGACAATGAAAAGTAAAAAATTCTCCATTTTGGCTTGGTAGACTTTGCCCGCCTTTGGCAGTAAAATTGTTACTCTATTGTTGATTTCTAGTACAATACGCTGGTAACACGAGAATTTTCAGGGCCTTTCCTGCCTCAAATAAAAAAGCAGCAGGTGTGTGATTAGTCAATATTGTGTTTATCTCTGTGAGATTCAAATTTTCCTCCTAAAAGCATTATCACGGTGCAACGTCACTTTTGTATTCCTTCATTTGAATAATTCCTATACATTATTATGGTTTAAAAAGTAAGTCTAAAGGTGGCAATATCCTAACACTGAAAGCAGTGTATTTTTACTTGACTTATTATTATGAACACATTATGTCACTGCGCATTCATGTGGTGTGATGGGAAATGATCAAGTCTTCCTTTTTACCAGGTGATCAGACTCTGAGAATATGGGATGTGAAGGCAGCAGGAGTCAGAATCGTGATTCCCGCACATCAGGCAGAAATCTTGAGTTGTGACTGGTGTAAATACAGTGAGGTACAGTGTATGGCTCTATCCTAAGCTGCTGTCCTTCCTAATGTTAAAATGTTCTAAATTTTATTTATCTTTGTTTATGTGGACTTTGGTGGTGTTCCTGGACCATTAAGTTAAATTCTGTCCCTTTCCTTTCTAATTAATGATTGTGACTGACCTGCATTAGCATTAATTGGATATAAGTGCTCATAAAATGGGCAAAATAAGAAACAGAAATTTTCAGAGTTCAACAGTGCAGCCTTACTTGTTTGTTTTGGGAAGCTGCCTTACCAATTTATGTAATGTTTTTCTTTATTGCTCTTAACCCTGCAATTTTGTATCATCTTTTGCTTTTATTTCTTTTTCACTTTGCTAGTCAGGCTGTTGAACTATTTGTAATTTGATTTTTAATTTGACAGTCCATCAGTTTTTAAATTTTTCTGTTTTATCTTCCTTTTTAAGCCTAACCAATTTTCATGCCTCTGTAAGATAAGTGTCCATGTGCAACTTTTTTAAAGCTTCAGTTAACCACATGAGCATATGAATCAGAGATAGAAATGGATTAAATATGTGTTAATATACTACAGTCATGCACTGCATAACAACATTTCAGCCAATGACAGATTGCATATATGGCAGGGCCCTTAAGACATAATGGAGCTGAAAAATTCCTATTGCCCCCGAAGACCTTCTAGCAGGACAAGATGTGGAGGTAGAAGACAGTGATATTGATAATCTTGACTCAGTGTAGTCCTAAACTAATGTGTGTGTGTCTCAGTTTTGTAAAAAAAAAAAAAATTTAAATAGAAAAAAACTTATAAAATAAGGATATAAAGAAAGAAAATATTTTTGTATAACTCTACAATGTGTTTGTGTTTTAAGTTTTGTTGTTATGAAGAATCAAAAAGTAAAAAAAGCCAGGCATGGTGGTGGGTGCCTGTAGTCCCAGCTACTCGGGAGGCTGAGGTAGGGGAATCGCTTGAACTGGGAGCCAGAGGTTGCAGTGAGCCAAGATCACGCCACTGCACTCCAGCCTGATGACAGAGCAAGACTCCATCTCAAAACAACAACAACAACAACAAAAAATTTTTTAAAAAATAGAAAATTTATGAAGCAAAAAATTATAGTAAGCTAAGGTTAATTTATTATTGAAGAAAGGAAATTAAATAAATTTAGTGTACAGTAATGTTCTAGGCGTTCCCATTCACTCACTACTCATTCACTCACTGACTCACCCAGAGTAATTTCCAGTTTTGTAAGCTCCATTCATGGTAAGTACCCTACTACCATATTTTATCTTCCATACTATATTTTTACTATACCTTTTCTATGTTTAGATACAGAAATCCTTACCATTGTATTACAGTAGCCTACAGTATTCAGTACAGTAACATGCTGGACAGGCTTGTAACCTAGGAGCAATGGGCTGTTTCATCTAGCCTGGGTGTGTGGTAGGCTGTACCACCTAGGTTTGTGTAAGTACATCCATGATGTTCATGCGAAGATGAAATTGCCTAATGCCACATTTCTCAGAGCATATCCCCATCATTAAGTGATGCATGACTGTATTTATGTCCCTGAAGTAGTCTGTTGACCGTGAAAAATACATAAAATATATGCTTTGTTTTTTCCCAGTTTTAAATTAATTAAAGCTAAAAGAACATTGTACTGATAGAGTTCTTTAAATAAAAATAAGTAAATTAAGTTATTAATAAGTACATATGCAATGATATTAATCTAAACATTTCAATGCTGATGACTACAGTTTCAAAGTCATAAATGAATTTTTCATATTGGAAAATTAATTATGGCCTGTATGTTAGATGTTTGGGAATTCTAAACAAAGATGCTGATAGACATTTGAGAGTGGTTTACAAAATTTATTTTCTAAAAACTGAAACTTTTCTTCAAATTAGCTTACACTAAAACCCAACATAGTCAGACAATGTTAGGTTGGTGCGAAAGTAATTGCAATTTTTGCCATTACTTTCAATGCAAAAACTGCAACTACTTTTGCACCAACTTAAATCCTTTGCTGTTCTGGGTTATGTGGGGTGGACTGAGTGTGGACCCATCACTTGACCTATTCAGTTAGGACCTCTGGGTTCACTTGGGGCTCTAGATAGCAGAATTTGTAAAGCCAGAATAGATAAGAGACTCACCACTATTTGATTACATTCTTGAATATGATTAGATATTGTATTAAGAATTGTGGTCCAAGAGGGTTGGAAGCAATGATTAATTTAGATTTAGAGAACATGGAAAAATTTAATTCATAGCCTTTGCTTTTTCTGATGTACCTAAATGAACAGACCTCTTGCCTTTTAATGCCTGGAAAAACCTCAGAGTATGTTGAAACCCTTTTTTGTTTGTTTGTTTTTTAGAGACGAGGTCTCACTGTTGCCCAGGCTGGTCTCAGACTCCTAGGATCAAGTGATCCACCGGCCTCGGCCTCCCAAAGTGCTGGGATTATAGGAGTGAACCACCGCACCCAGTCTTGAAAACCTTTTTTAAATTTTTATTTTTTTTTTTAGAGGCAGAGTCTTGCTCTGTCATCCATGCTGACGTACAGTGGGGTAATCACAGCACATTGTAGCCTCTAACTCTTGGGCTCACACAATCCTCCTGCCTCACTCAGCCTCTCAAGTAGGTAAAATTACAGATGTGTGTTACCAAGCCTGGCTAATTTTTTAAAAATTTTTTGGGTAGATAGGGTGTTGCTTTATTGCCCTTGCTGGTCTCAAGGTCCTGGCCTCGAGTAATCCTCTCACCTTTGCCTCCCAAGGTGCTGGGATTCCAGGGAAAACCATTTGAAGAGAAAGCTGGACTCATTTGTCAGATAAAAATTTTAATCCCCTGTGTACTTACTGCCACTTCTAAAAGTGGATTAGAAAATCCACAGTGCTATTTGGAACTATGCCCTTTCCAGCTGTGTGTAGTGTTCCATCGTGTACATAAAGCATATTGAGTTCTTTTTCTCACAAGTCATATTAATTTTTTGCTATTAATGTCTATGTTGATTCCTGTCTGTACTTGTTATACAACTTTTCAAAAATGGCTCCTGGGTTCATATTAAATAATTATCAGAAAGTAGATGTTGTTTCTAGTAGGAAAGCCTGCATACTGTTTTATTGCAAAGATGTCACAGTTTATGCTTCTCTGAATTGTTTTTAGAATTTGCTGGTGACAGGCGCGGTTGACTGTAGTTTGAGAGGCTGGGACTTAAGGAATGTACGGCAACCAGTGTTTGAACTTCTTGGTCATACCTATGCTATTAGGAGGGTGAAAGTAAGTTTTCATCTTTTCTTTTATGTGTAGAATAAAATTACATAAATATAATCAATGAAGCATATATTAAGAAGTGTTCTGGGTTTAGGGATTGGAGTTACTAATTCTTTTTTATATGTGTTTATTTGAATAATTATTGAATGAATTTGGGCAATGTAGACATTCAATACTTAACGTTAAATAAAAATCTTTTTCTCATTCTTTCACTCCCAATCTTATTTCCTTTAATATTATTCTTTTAACTATAGTAATTCACTTTTAGTATTATGTTCTTTATAAGTTTGTAATCAGCGAGAGTCTCTTTGTTGAAACAGGTGTAAAGAGATGGTTAATTCTTCCTTTTTCCTAACATGATAACATACATGACTGTTCACAGATGTTTGGGATATAGAAAGTTTTCTACTCTGTGAACAGCAGAGGATGAGGTAAATTTTTAATGATGGTCCCAGTAAATTTCTCTGGGTTGTAAGATGACTTAGGTTAGTTTCCTGGCTTTCATTTAGGCAGGTTCTGCTAAATGACTGTGGAAAGCATCTTATTAAGTGACATCTCCCAATTTCATCCTTTTTTTTTTTTTTTAACGTTAAGGGTAAAAAAGTACCTTATTGATTATTTTAATAAGATAATTATGTTATTCCTACTATTTTAAAAATTCTAAATTTTTTTTTCTTTTTTTTGAGATGGAGTCTTGCCCTGTCACCCAGGCTGGAGTGTCGTGGCACGATCTCGGCTCACTGCAGCCTCTGCCTCCTGGGTTCAAGCAATTCTCCTACCTCAGCCTCCTTAAGTAGTTGGGACTACAGGTGTGCGCCACCATGCCCCGCTAATTTTTTTGTATTTTTAGTAGAGATGGGGTTTCACAGTGTTGGCCAGGCTGGTTTCGAACTTCTGACCTCAAGTGATCCACCTGCCTTAGCCATCCAAAGTGCTGGGATTACAGGCTGAGTCACCATGCCTGGCCAAAAATTCTAAATTTTTAGTTAAGTTAATATTTTAAGTTTCTCTGGCTGCAATGCAACGTAGGAGACACAGTGCTGTTTTATTTCTTAATAAAAATTTGTTTTATGTGGACAAGTTTTAGCAGTTGAAAAATATGCTCTATGTATATTTCAGAGTGATTCTGAGAATGAAATAAGGTAATGTAGTGAAAATACTTTGCAAACTAAGTGCTGGTCAAATGTAGTTATATATGTGTATTTAACTATTAAAGTGCTGGTAAGACAAACACTGAAGAAAGGTAATTGCAGAGGTCAATTTATTAAGTACATTTTTACTCATCTAGAAGACGTTACTTGTCTTTAAACTTGCATTTTATCCTTGATATCATTTTCCATTAGCTGTAATATACAAATAACATAAAAATATCTTAAAGGTGTTTTTATTTAACATTTAAATGTTTATTTTGATAACTTGTGATTATAGCAATCATATATTTGTAAAACTGGTAAATGATATAATTATATATTTGTACTATTATATAATTAAATCCCTTATATTTATAAGAGTCATTTTTGTTTGTTTGTTTGTTTGTTTTTGTTTTCTTTGAGCCAGAGTCTCTCTGTCGCACAGGCTGGAGTGCAGTGGCATGATCTTAGCTCACTGCAACCTCCACCACCTGGGTTCAAGCAATTCACCTGCTTCAGCTTCCCGAGTAACTGAGATTACAGGCATATGCCACCATGCCCAACTAATTTTTGTATTTTTAGTAGAGACAGGGTTTCTATTAAACCATGTTGGCCAGGCTGGTCTTGAACTCCTGACCTGAGGTTATCTGCCCTCCTCAACCTCCCAAAGTGCTGGGATTACAGGTGTGAGCCACCGCACCTGGCCTATAAGAGTCATTTTTGGTTAGCCAGTATGAAATTGTATTTAATTTTTCCAGAATAGCAACATTTTGGGAATATTTTATTCTAAGTAAGTTCTAAAAAGCTTGAGGGATAATTTTCTTTGGAGAATATAAAAATATTTTTCCCGAAGATGGATACTTAAAAGGCCAGAAGATTTTGGCCTCAAATTAAAGCATATATGCTTTGGAAAAGCATAATGTTAAGTGACAGCTCTGACTCAAATTTATTATAATGTTTATGGAATGATCTTAGAAAGCAGTATTATAATCACAGCTGACTTCAAAAAGGGTTTTTTTCCTTTTTTTTTTTTTTTTTTGTAGTTTTCGCCGTTTCATGCTTCTGTGCTGGCCTCTTGCTCGTATGATTTTACTGTAAGGTACAGTGGTTTTTAATACATTTCCTTGTGAAATACCAGATAACATTTTCATCTTTGCAACTTTTATAAAAGATAATATGATTACTCTTACTAACATGAAAATAATCTGAGATGGGTACATTTAAATATTTACTAGGATTAATATTATATTTTTCCTGTTTTCACGATCCAGTCACATGTATGAGTAAATTTTTTCTCTTCAAGTATTAACCTGGCTATTCTGTTTAAAAGCCGTCTTTTCTAATAGATGTTCCTATGGTAACACTTTCCTGCACTATGGATCGCATAGCCAATATCTTCGAAATTTAGATTTAGAAATTTGGAAATTTCATATCTTCAGGTCTAATTATATGAGTCTTAAGGCTAAGATTGCTTAGATGAAAAAAACAATGAACATGAATGTATGATTTTTTGTGAATGTAGATATATGAACATATATGTGTATATATGTGCCTGGGTATCTAGATAAGAGTGTGTGTGGGTGTGTGTCTCTATTTATGCTTCCAGTTACAGTTCCACACCACACAGGATTTATTTTCTCTTTCCAAATTTGTAACTTTTGACTTCCGTTTTATTCACAATGTATTTTCTTATGTGTTAAACCCTGTAATGCTTAGAAAGTAGTTTCAGAATTGCAAAGCCATACCTTTGAAAAAAAGAATCTTACTGATTAGAGCTCAGCACTTGCTTAGAGTTTTTTTGTCTTTAGTTCAAATACCATATTCAGAAGTTACTTAGGTTAATTCTCCCCTTCTCTGTTAGAGTGTGGTTATATTACTCACTTGAAACATGGTTTGATTCCTTTGTTTCTGTTTGTATTCAATTTTAGGGTTTTCCTCCCATCCTTGTTGATTTTGTCTAGGCAAAACATTGACATGGTTTCAAAAGTCAAGATGTACATAAAGATATATTCAGAAAGGTGTCATTTCCCCCATTCTATTTCCTCAGCCTTTCTGTTTTATTCTGTTCCATACTCTATAGGTAACTAGTCTCACTCATATACATAGACAGATATATATTTTCTCATTTCCCCCTTTCTTACACAAAGAGTGGGGTACTTTGGATACATACTCCTTTAAATTTTGCATTTTTCACTTAAAATATATCCTGGAAATCATTCTATATCAAAGAGATCATTCTCATTCTGCATAATACACCATTGTGTGGATGTACTGTAGTTTATTTGGCTACCCTCCTATCTATGGAGATTTAGCTTGTTTTCAATGTTTTGTAAATAAACAGTGCCACAGTGAATGATAGCTTTGTGTTATTGGAGAATTAATGTCTGGTATTCCTAGAAGTGGGATTGCTGAGTTAAAAGGTAAACACATGTAATTTTGTTAGATGTTACTGAATTTCCATCCATAAGGAATATGCCAATTTTGATACTCAGCAGCAATGTTTGAGAGTACCTGTTTCTCTGCCATCTAAAGATCATTGATTCATTAGGGTTTTCCAGGTGTATGATCATATCACCTGCAAGTAAAGGTGGTTCTACACCTTCATTTCCAATTCTGACGCCTCTAATTGATTTTTCTTAAAATTGCCTCCACAAATACCACTAATACAGTGCTAGTTTATAGAGAATGTCTGATTCCTGATACAAGTGCAAATGCCTTTAGTGTTTCTCTATTAAAAATAAGATTCTGACTGTGATGCAAATTATATATATTTACTTGTTTGTCATACTAAGAAAGTATGCATGAATTCCTATTTTCTTGAGTTTTTTTTTTTTTTTTAATCAGAAATGGATCTTAAGTTTTGTTGAAGGCTTTTTTTGCCCAGCATTTATGGAGATAATCATGATTTTTCTTCTTAGAGATGATGTACTATATTAATGGATTGAACCAACCTTGCATTCCTGGAGTAAGTCTCTCATGCTCTTTGTGTATCATTTTCTCACCATGATGTTGAATTGTGTTTGCTAATATTTTATTTAAAGCTTCTGCATCAGTAATCAAAGGTGATATTAGTTGCAGTTTTCTTTCTTTTTTCCTTTTGTTTATGTGTCTGCATTTTACTTGCTTCATAAAAAAGAATTAAGAAATTTTCCTTTGTTTCCAAAGCTCTGGAACAACTTGTACGGCATTGAGGCTGTTTGGTCTTTGAATCCTTGGTAGGATTGCTCTGCGAAACTAGTGAAGCATGGTGCTTTTTGTGGAGTACTTTCTTGATAACTTCATTTCTTTTATGGAAATGAGTCTGTTTAAACTTTGTGTCTCTAATGGGATCAAGTTTGGAAATTGTCCCTTGCTTGTAGGTTTTCAAATTTATTTGTAGACGTGTCTGTAAAGTGGGTGGACACAATGGCTCATGCCTGTATTCCCAGCACTTTGGGAGGCCAAGGTGGGCAGATCACCTGAGGTTAAGTGTTCAAGACCCGTCTGGCCAACATGGTGAAACCCTGTTTGTACTAAAAATAGAAAGATTAGCCAGGCGTGATGGCAGGTGCCTGTAATCCCAGCTATTTGGGAGGCCGAGGCAGAATTACTTGAGCCCATGAGGCGGAGATTGCAGTGAGCTGAAATCGTGCCATTGCACTCCAGCCTGGGTGACAGAGTGAGAATTTGCCTCAAAAAAAACAAATCTGTGACCTTCAAGAATGTTGTAGGATTTCTTCTCTTTTATTGGTTGTTTTACTCTTGTTGTTTCTGATTTTGTATCTTTATGAGTTCTTTGGCTATCTAGTGGTATGTTTATTTTGTTATTTTTCTTCAGCAGGCAGAATTTTAATTTATTAATTAGAACTACTTTTTTCAGCCAGGTGCAGTGGCTCATGCCTGTAATCCCAGCACTTTGGGAGGCTGAGGTGGGTGGACCACCTCAGGTCAGGAGTTCAAGACCAGCCTGACCAACATGGTGAAACCCCATCTCTAAAAATAAAAAATTAGCTGGGCATGGTGGTGCATGCCTATAATCCCTGCTACTGGGGAGGCTGAGGCAGGAGAATTGCTTGAATCCAGGTAGCAGAGTTTGCAGTGAGCCAAGATTGTGCCATTGCACTGTAGCCTGAGCAACAAGAGCAAAACTCCGTCTCAAAAAAAAGAACTGCTTTTTAAAATTAATCACTGCCTTTATTTTTATTATTTCCTTTTTGGTACTTTGTTGTTCTTTTTTTCAGCTTCTTGAGGTGGGAATTTATTTGTATTCTTTCATTTTGTTAATAAAGTGTTTAAGGCTATAAATTTTTTTCTGGTTGTTATTCAAACTATAGCCCATAGATTCTGATATATAATGTTTTCATTATCATTTAAAAATTTTTGTAAGTTTTGTTTTGCTTGCCTTTTCTTCCAAGAATTGTGTAATAGGAAATTACTTAGTTTCCATTTGAAAATGCCTTTTAACTTAAAAAATTTGTTAATAATTTCTAGTTTTATTGCATTAAAATCAGAGAATACTATTTTAGTCATTCAGTTTTATGGAACATATTGACATTTGGGGGAAGTGGAACCTAATAAATGATCAGTTTTTGTTAATGTTTCATTTGCAGTTGAGAATAATGTATATTCTCCATTTTCAGGCTGTTAAGTTCAGTATATAATCATCAGCTTACAAATTGTTTATGTTGTTTAGGCTTTCTGTATCCTTTCTTATTATTGGTCCACTTAGTCTGAGAATGGTATGTTACTGAGAGTGGTGTGTTAAAATCTCCTATCATTAGCAGGCTTCTACATCTCCCTGCATCTTTTGTAGTTTTGACTTTATAGAAACAGATGCTGTGTTTCTGGTATGCAGATATTATAATGTATATGGCGAATTGAGACGTTTAGCATTAAAGAATATCCTTGTCACAGTTAATGCTTTTTGTTTCAGTTATGCCTTGTCTCATATCAGAATCGTTGCCCTCGCTTTCATATTGTGTTTACTTTCCAGATACTTTCCCCCATACGTTTATTTTGTTTTTGTTTTATCATATATTCAGTTCTTTAAAATTTTTTTAAATTATACTTTAAGTTCTGGGATACATGTGCAGAATGTGCAGATTTGTTACATAGGTATATACATGCTATGGTGGTTTGCTGCACCCATCAACCAGTCATCTACATTAGGTATTTCTCCTAATGTTATCCCTCCTCTAGTCCCCCACCCCCTGAAAGGCCCCGATGTGTGATGTTCCCCTCCCTGTGTCCATGTGATCTCATTGTTCAACTCCCACTTATGAGTGAGAACATGCAGTGTTTGGTTTTCTGTTCCTGTGTTAGTTTGCTGAGAATGATGGTCTACAGCTTCATCCGTGCCCCTGCAAAGGACATGAACTCTATTGATAATTTTTTATGGCTGTATAGTATTCCATGGTGTATATGTGCCACATTTTCTTTATCCAGTCTATCATTGATGGGCATTTGGGTTGGTTCCAAGTCTTTGCTATTGTGAACAGTGCTGCAATAAACATACGTGTCTTTATTGTATGTGTCTTTATTGTAGAATGATTTATAATCCTTTGGATATATACCCAGTAATGGGATTGCTGGTTCTAGATCAAATGGTATTTTTGGTTGTAGATCCTTGAGGAATCACCACACTGTCTTCCACAATGGTTGAACTAATTTACACTCCCACAAACAGTGTAAAAGCCTTCGTATTTCTCCACGTTCTCTCTAGCATCTGTTATTTCCTGACTTTTTAATGATTGCCATTCTAACTGTTGTGAGGTGGTATCTCATTGTGGTTTTGATTTGCATTTCTCTAATGACCAGTGATGATGAGCTTTTTTTCGTATGTTTGTTGACCGCATTAATATCTTCTTTTGAGAAGTGTCTGTTCATATCCTTCACCCACTTTTTGATGGGGTTGTTTATTCTTGTAAATTTGTTTGAGTTCCTTGTCGATTCTGGATATTAGCCCTTTGTGAGATGGATAGATTGCAAAAATTTTCTCATATTCTGTAGGTTGCCTGTTCACTCTGATGATAGTTTGTTTTGCTATACAGAAGCTCTTTAGTTTAATTAGATCCCGTTTGTCAATTTTGGCTTTTGTTGCCATTGCTTTTGGTGTTTTAGTCATGAAGTCTTTGCCCAGGCCTATGTCCTGAATGGTATTGCCTAGGTTTTCTTCTAGGGTTTTTATGGTTTTGGGTTTTACATTTAAGTCTTTAATCCATCTTGAGTTAATTTTTGTATAAGGTATAAGGAAGTGGTCCAGTTTCAGTTTTCTGCATATGGCTAGCCAGTTTACCCAACACCATTTATTAAATAGGGAAGCCTTCCCCCATTGCTTGTTTTTGTTGGGTTTGTCAAAGATCAGATGGTTGTAGGTGTGTGGCATTATTTCTGAGGCCCCTGTTCTGTTCCCTTGGTCTATATATCTGTTTTGGCCCCAGTACCATGCTGTTTTGGTTACTGTAGCCTTGTAGTATAGTTTGAAGTCAGGTAGCATGATGCCTCCAGCTTTGTAGGATTGTCTTGGTATGGGCTCTTTTTTTGTTCCATATGAAATTTAAAGTAGTATTTTTTTTTTTTCTAATTCTGTGAAGAAAGTCAGTGGTAGTTTGATGAGGATAGCATTGAATCTGTAAATTACTTCTGGCAGTATGGCTGTTTTCACGATATTGATTCTTCCTATCCATGAGCATGGAATGTTTTTCCATTTGTTTGTGTCCTCTCTGACTTCCTTGAGCAGTGGTTTGTGGTTCTCCTTAAGAGGTTCTTCACATCCCTTGTAAGTTGTATTCCTGGCCTAGGTATTTTATTCCCTTTGTAGCATTTGTGAATGGGAGTTCACGTGTCATTTGGGTCTCTGTTTGTCTGTTACTGGTGTATAGGAATGCTTGTGATTTCTGCACATTGATTTTGTATCCTGAGACTTTGCTGAAGTTGCTTATCAGCTTAAGGAGACTTGGGACTGAGACAATGGGGTTTTTCTAAATATACAATCATGTCATGTGCAAGCACAGATGATTTGACTTCCTGTCTTCCTATATGAATAGCATTTATTCCTTTCTCTTGCCTGATTGCCCCGGCCAGAACTTCCAACACTGTGTTGAATAGGAGAGGTGAGAGAGGGCATCCTTGTCTTGTGCCGATTTTCAAAGGGAATGCTTCCAGCTCTTGCCCATTTGGTATGATATTGGCTGTGGGTTTGTCATAAATAGCTCTTATTATTTTGAGATACATTCCTTCAATATGTAGTTTATTGAGAGTTTTTAGCATGAAGGGTGTTGAATTGTATTAAAAGCCGTTTGTGCATTTATTGAGATAATCATGGGGTTTTTGTCATTGGTTCTATTTATGTGATGGGTTACGTTTATTGATTTGCGTATGTTGAACCCCCATACCTTTATTTTTAAACAATTTTGTTGAACCATTTTGTTCTAGGTATGTCTTTGTATAGAGCGTATATTAGGATCTTGCTTAGTGAACAAATAGTCTTTTTATTAGAATATGTAAGTTTAACTCTTTCATATTTCTTGATAAAAATGTTTAGCATCGAATGTGTCATATTTTATGTTATGATTAGTATTTGTATTTTATTTGCTATGTTTCTGTGTGTGATGTGTTTTTCTGTTGTGTTTTGTTTTTTTTCTTTGACTTAAAATTTTTTTGACATTTAGGTAAGTTTTTATGTGTTTGTTTTAGTGGTTGCCTTTGGTGTTACAACTTTTTAAATGTCTTCATAAGTTTTCTTAAAAAAAACCATTTATTGCCTGGTTGTAAGTTTTTCATTATATTTTTGTGAGATCCCTCCTGTTTCTTATATAATAACCAGTGAACTTGTTCTACTTTCCCTTTTTATTTTTCCCTTTTCCATCAAATTTTGTTTTATTTATGCTTTGTTAGAACATGCAACATGTAACATATAGCACATAGCATATGATATATTTTTACTTGGTTTCTACCTTTGTTTTAGTCTTAAATGTATAATTAAATATATTAAATGCTCATTATCAATTTTTTTTGCCTGAGTTTCCCCCATTATCTGATGCAGTTTATCTTGAGGAAATGCCGTAGATTTCTCAGGAGGGACGGATGGGCATAGAATTCTCATGAACTCTCGTATGTTTAAAACTATTTTTCTGTAGTTTTCCTACTTGGAGGATAGTTTAGCTGAATATAAACTCCTTGATTTACATTTCTTTCTTTGAGGTTTTTGAAAGTGCTACTATGTTTTTACCTTGTTTTCTATGTCGTTTTTGAGAATTCTGATGCCAGTCTAATTTTCTTGTAGTTGTAAGTTGTTTGGCACACTCCCCACGCCGCCCCCCCCCCACCAACTCCTTTCTTCCTCCTCAAGACCCCTGGGGGGAAAAAGAACCCTTGTTGCATTTTTGTTTTTCTTGCTGCAGGCTCAGTGAGCTCTTTAAGTGTATAGATTGGGGTCCTCTTTTATTCCCAGAAAGTTTTTTTGATTATAATTTTAAATAATAGTTCTACTTAATTGTTTAATTTTCTATGGAACTCCCATTATATATAAAAGGACTCTCCTTTACTTGTGTTCTGTATCAGATACTTTCTCTCTGATAATTTTTCCTTCTTCCTTTCTTTATCTCATTTTCATTTTCTTGGTTGTTTTCCTGTTGTCTTCAATGCCCTTGTTATGCTTTTGTGTGAATCTGTTCTTCTTGGGCCCCAATGTAATTCTGTGTTTATTTGTGAAATGATTTTGCCTTTTTTCTTGTATTTCTTTCTTGAACTCAGTCAGGTCTGTTTCAGTTCTTTCTGTTTTTGTCCACTTCTTTGTTGTTGAGTTCCTAATCAAGGGTTTTGTTGGTTTTTGTTGGTTTTTTTTCTTCCATGTCCCCAAGTGCTTGCTTGAAGATATTTGATTCAATTTAGAATATGTTACGGTTTTCTGCTTTGCTTTTTTTTTTTTTTTTTTTGAGGGTAGTTTTTGTCAGATGAATTGTTAGAATTCTTGTAACCATTTATTTGTGTATGTGTGTTTTTAAAAATAAATAAAGAATTTTTTTGTCTCTTTTGCTTTTTTTTTTTTTTTTTTTTTTTGAGGGTAGTTTTTGTCAGATGAATTGTTAGAATTCTTGTAACCATTTATTTGTGTATGTGTGTTTTTAAAAATAAATAAAGAATTTTTTTGTCTCTTTATATCTGTGGACAGGGTTGATGGTTTGAGGTTTGCACCTTTCCTTCCTTTTAATTTCCTTTCCCCCCTAAACTATCAGCTTTCCAAGATCACCTCCCTGTATCCAGTGTACTTTAAAATCTGTAATCTAATCTTTATTATGCCTTTTTTCAGTATTTTCACTCATAGGATGCACTTTCTCTTTCTCATGATGGTTTTATGTCAGCGTTAGACCTAATCCTAGCTCCTGCCCTCTCTGTACCATTCAGTGTTCCCCTAACTGTCCTTGCCATTCACACAGGCTTGCAGCTGGAACAAGGAGGAGAGCTCATAAGGATTCTGTTTTGATTTTTCTTCTTACAGTTAATTTGAAGTTTGGATGTGTGGAAGACCTGAGGTTTGTGTAGTTTTATTTGTTCTCTTTGTTGTTCTGTATTGGTTTTTGTAAGAATACAGTAACAGTTTTGGATTTACACAGCCTCATTGCCTAGACTACCCACATCTCCTCTCTCCTTACTTCTGAGTCCATATTAGATATGGCCCAGTCTATATAACTTTGTTTGTATAAAATGTACTTCCAATAGAATAAATTACAAAGCCTTGAGACGCATTTCATGCCTTAACTTGGTTTTCTTGATTCATTCAATACAAGCAGGCAGACAACTGGGAAGCATAATCACATGGAGGCTCCCAGCTCTCAAAAGTGTACTATAACCAGGCTTTTGTTTGTTTGTTTTTAGTATTCTATATAAAATAATAAGTAGTGATTATAGATTTTTCAACTTGGGAACCAACTAATGGCAACACAACAGAAAGGAAGAAACTGGAACTGCGGAGCTAGATGACTGACCGGAGGTGAAGGCTGTGCATGTAGATTTGGACACCATTTACTTACTGATAGTTCATTCCATAAGAATGAATAAGCCAAAGGGAGATAAGCATACAGAAAGAACAAAAAATTCCTTTCTTCAGGAGGGAATTCATGTTGGAAAGCAGGAAGGAGCAGCCCACCAGGAACAGGAGGAAACTTTAGAGCGTGCAATAGTCACAGAAGCTGTGGGAGGAGGGGCTTTCAACAAGGTGTGAATGGCTAGTAATGTCAGATCCACCAGATAGGTTAAGCAGGATAAAGAGAGAACTTGGAATCTTCTCTTACATATTGTCGCTCATGGGTTCAAAAAGATTTCCACATACAGGATCTTGGAATTCGAACATCTTTCTGGGAAGAAAGCATAAACTGAGATGAGACATTTAATCTTTTGGTGATCTCATATTTGGTATTCTTAACAGTTTTAATTGGGACATCTTAAATCCATTTGGTGCTTTGTTTCTGATTAAAGAGAAAAATCTAATGACTACTGAGACTTTCTTCTCAGAATTGTCATTATGATCTTAATCGTACTGACTGACCACTCCCTGTTTTATGTATTTAAGTTCCCCTAAACACCCTGTGGGAAAATGCTTTACTTTTGTAGATGTAAGTTTGTCTCAGGAATGTTTGTTAACACTGGATGTGAACTACATTTCTGAAAATCTTGGGAGTATCAAATCATGCTCAGAATCCTTACTTTCCTCTCCACTGTTAAGTGCTGAGTCTCTGAGTATGGATGGGGGAGGGGGAATAGGTATTTAGTGCTCCTGGTGAGGGAGGTGGCTTAGGTCATGGTCCTGAGACCAGATCAAAGGTGTTGTAGCTATATTTGTAAGCACTTGGGAAAATTGAGATTTGTAGTTCAATAATAGGATATCTTTAACATAAGTTAAACATAAAGTTAAAAAGATATTTGAAAGCAATGATCCTGTATAACTTAGAGTCCAGGTTTCTTTTATTAATATGTAATATGGCAACTAGTGACATCTGTGCTCACAAGCTCACAGGGTGATTACAAGAATTATATGAGAAGATATTCTTGAAAATACTGTGATAATTCTTAATTGCTTTTCCCTCTCTTCTTCTTTTTTTTTTTTTTTGAGACAGTCTCGCTGTCACCCAGGCTGCAGTGCACTTGTGCGATCTTGGCTCATTGTAACCTCCACCTCCAGGGTTCAAGTGATTCTCCCACCTTAGCCTCCTGACTATCTAGGACTACAGGCACACACCACCACCCCCAGCTAGTGTTTGTATGTTTAGTAGAGATGTGGTTTTACCACGTTGGCCAGGCTGGTCTCGAACTGACCTCAAACGATCTGCCCACCACAGCCTCCCAAAGTGCTGGGATTATAGGCATGAGCTGCCACACCTGGCCCTTTGCCTCTCTTCTAAAGCCATCTTCCCAACCCTATTCCCTGCACATTCAGCAAAAAATCTTACCTTTAAAATAATAATAATGGGACTCAAGCACAAATTATCTTAATTTCTAAGCTAGGCCTGCGGATTTTCTCTAAATCTGTACCTCTTCATTCCTCCTGTTATTTAGAACCCTTAGACATGCATGCTGTTGATCCCTCATACTTATTTTCTTCAGGACTTTACGCCGTGAAGCAACCTCTTCTCCCCCCATATCTCTGTATATCTTTAGTGTCCAAATCTCTGGTGACTTTCCTCAGCCTGTAACATTTTCCTTCATCCTGCATTTGACTTTAATTCCTCTCTTACGTCTCTCTTTTTTTCTTAGCCAAGCTTTTAGTGTCCCCATAAGCTTCCATCACCAGGGCCATTTTAAGGTCTTCACTGTCCCAGGGTACTCTATGTTGGAGGTCTTACCCTGGATCACTTGAACCTATACAATGGATCCACATCACTGATTAAATAGGGTTAGTTATTTTGAAAAGATTTGTGGCTTTTGCTTTTGAAGTGATTTGCATTGAGTAACTCACTTATGATTGATTATGATTTTTTGGCAATCATTATGCTTGCTAAGGAATTCATATGAAGTAAAAAAAAAAAAAAAAACTCTAACCTAGAAATTGTTTCCAAGTGGAATGAAATGTTTCTGAGTGCCAGGTTTATCAATTAGTAATGTTGATTTATTAATTTTAAATTTAATTATTTTAAAAGTTTAATTTAAATGTTCAGCTCTCAGGCATTTTGTAGACCTTTGAAAGCTTATAGGCATAGGCACTTACAGTTCTTCCTAATGGCACAACTGGCTTCAGTCCCTACTTTTTTACTGAAATTGCTCTGGCAAAAACCACTGGCAACCTCTGTAAAACCCAGTCTAGTCCACTTGTCAGCATTTGTCATGCTGAACCTTTTTCTGTTTTACACTGTCGATCATACCTTCCGTTCTGGAAACTCCTTATGCTAGGGATTCCATGTTCTTTTTTGTTTATTTGTTTTACTCTCCTCTGACCCTTCCTTCTTCGAGTTCATCATAGAATCTCCTTCCTTTCCCCTTAAACTTGGTCATCTCCCTTTGGTTTAGAACTTTTTTTTACATGCCCATTCTAAATGATGGTTCCAGCCCCTTCTTCCAGGTCTGGCCTTTCTTGAGAGCCTTAGGCCTGCATATTCTGCTGTATCTGAACACAGGCACCTGAGTGTCCAAACAGGAATCTCATACTGAACTCCTTCTTTGCTTGTTTATCTGTGTTATTTATCTCAGTTAATGGGAGCCTTATCCCTATTCAAACAAGCCAGAAACCTGGAATTCTCCTTTTTCTTGAAAAATTGGTGAACATTTTCCCACTACAAAGTGGAGCATTGCTTCACAGGCAGTATATAGAAGCAGCATCATTTTTTTAGAAATATAATTTTAATTTTAACATATATTGTAGCTACTAAATTACTGTTTCACCTCCATACTGAATGTAACTGGAGGCTAGTGATTGTATATTCCAATATAAGATTATTGAAGACTTTTTTGTAACAAGAAAAATAAATAGAAAAGGAAGCCAAAATCATTTGAAAACCCTTCACTTTTGACTATATTACATGTATGTATATTTGTAATTTTCAACACATGTCAAGAATAAGACTTTAATCATTCTAATGCCTGTGGGAGTCTAGTCTCATTATTTGAATGCGGTGACCATTGATTGGAAAGGTCAGAAAAGGTGCGTTTTTGGTGGATTTTTACTCCATGTGATATGAGTTAAATTTATCCTCTGAAGAATTTTAAATCTGATTGGATTGATGATATTTTTAGTGTCAGAAAACCATTTTAACAAGAAGAAAAATATTTCAGATATAAGACCAGCAATAACCTGTTTAATTTTTAGCACTGATAACTATACAAATACTACCTTTAGATTCTCTGGATGGCTAATATTTGTAACACAAGCTTTTTACTTTATTTTATTTATTTATTTGCAATTGCAAGATTTAATAGAGTGAAAACAGAGCTCCCATAAAATGGGAGGGGACCCAAAGCAGGTAGCCGTTGCTGGCTCGAATGCCAGGGTTTATATCCCAATCATTGTCCCTCCCCCTGTGCTCTCAAGTGATAAATGATTGGCTATTTCTTTACCTCCCGTTTTTACCTAGTTAGCATTTTAGTGAGCTCTTTTTACTACCTGATTGGTCGGGTGTGAGCTAAGTTGCAAGCCCCATGTTTACAAGTGGATATGGTCACCTTACCAGCTAGGCTTAGGGATTCTTAGTCGGCCTAGGAAATCCAGCTAGTCCTGTCTCTCAGTCCCCCTCTCAACAGGAAAACCCAAGTGCTGTTGGGGAGGTTGGCTGACGACTGCCCTAACTGCTTCCTGCTGAATTGGGGCGTAGTGAGGGTTGTGCAGTTGAGATTTCCTTGGGAGGGGTGCCTTCGACGTCATTAACATTGGAGCATGGGCTAGCAGGCCAGTCCAAGGGTCCGCAGTAGATCTCAGTCATGGACTGCATCTGGGGCTCCGTTTGAAGAAACATTTGTAGTTTTACATCTTCGATTCTGGAAGAGACAAACCTAACAAGGAGGTTAAAGATACAGGGATTGAAATGTATGGCCTGCAGTGCAGGGCATTATTTCTTTAGCACACTTCATAGGCCCTGGCTATCTGCTTGATAGTTTTGAAAAGGCCTGGTCCAGTAAATAATGATTTGGCCATCTGATAAGTGCTATCAATACCCAAGTGAAAGGTCTGGTGAAGGGTTTTAAGTAATTTCCATTGGTTAGCTGCAGGCAAAAGTATTTTCCCTTCTTGGGTGGCTAGCCATCCTGAGGAGAGGAAACTATATCCTCTTGAGGTTCCCCTTTCTATTTCTCTTGCTGAGTACTGGGGCTTGGTTTCCCAGAAGGAATTACCCCATACTAGGGGTCCTTCTATAAGCATTTCTGCTGGAGGGTCCTGCCTTGTGGCTCTTTTGGCTTCAATAGCCACTTGGCAGTTCCCTTCTATTTCCCTTTCTTTTCCTTTCTGATGACCCTGGCAGTGTAAGACTGTCACTCTTTAGGTTTCTGTACAGCTAATAATAATCTTCTAATGGCTTACTGATGTTTGATAAGTGTTCCCTCGTAAGTTAGGAATTGCCTTTCTCTCCATATTGCTGTATGGGCATGGAGGACTAGGTAAGCTTACTTAGAGTCTGTATATATATTTACCCTTTTTCCTTCTCCTAATTCTAGTGCCTGAGTGAGGGCTATTAGTTCTGCCAGCTGAACGCTAGTTCCTGGAGCGAGCAGGTTACTTTCAAGTATTCCATTATCACTGACCACTGCATACCCCACTTTTTGAAGTCCTTTTTCTACAAAGGAACTTCCATCGTATACAAGTTGAGGTAGGGGTCAGTCAAGGGAACCTCTATAAGGTCCCTTTGAGTGGCGTAGATTTGAGCAATCACCTGTTGACAGTTATGTTCTATCTTTTCTTCATTGTCTGGAAGAAACGTGGCTGGGTTAAGAGTTGCTGAAGTATGCAGTTGCAGCACTGGCCCTTCAATTAATAGAGCCTGATATTTAAGCAAATGGTTTTCTGACAGCCACAAGTCTCCTTTAGCAGTGAGTATGCAGTTTACATCATGAGATGTCCACACAGTAAGATCTCTTCCCTGTATCATTTTAACTGCTTCAGATACTAAGACTGCTACTGCGCCACTACCCGTAAACAATGAGGCCAACCCTTTGCCACTACATCAGTTTCCTTACTCAGGTATGCCACGGGTTGCAAGCTGGTCCCTCGGACCCGTGTAAACTCCTAGAGCTATTCCTGTTTTTTCTGTGACGTATAAAGAAAAGTCTTGCCCCGTTGGCAAGCTTAACCCTGGGGCTTGGGTTAGGGCCTTCTTTAGGGTCTGGAAAGCTGCTTCTGCTTCAGAAGAGCTAATATACACAAATGCTGGCACATAGTAAGTACTATGTAAGTGTTTGCTACGTTTGTCATTATTAAGGCTAGAATAGGTGGTGACAGAAGGCTGTCTCATTGGGCTTGAGGCCATTTCAGCTTTAGTCTTCAAGAGTGAGGTAATAATTTTTATTTCACAGCAGCAAGAGCAAGCAGCCCCATCTAGCCTTTTGTTGTCCTCTGCTCCTTGGAGGTGAAAGAGAAGTACAAATTGGGGATAGGAAGTTATCTAGAATCAGCTCTGTCCCTCCACATCCCTGTTCTTTGGAGATATTTAGGAACGTTCTATAGATTAGACATCTATTACGTAGTGGGGTGAGCATGTAGACCTTTGAGTGAGTCATACTTGAAGTGAAAAGCTGACTCCTCTATTTACTAGCTGTGAAATATGGGAAATGAACTGTGATCTACCTTGCTGGGATGTTCAGAGGATTAAATGAAGTAGTATCTGTAAATACTCTGGCACATAGTAAGAGCTCAAAAAAATAGCAGATGTTTTAAATGAGAATACTAGTAGTGATAATGTTTCCCATTTTAAAATGTAAGTACTTTAGGGAGAGTTAAGATATATAATCATTCATGCGTTACCTAGCATTACATTAATAACATAATTATATTGCTTACAGTCACGAAGGAGCTTTGTGAATAGGAATTTTCATTGCACTGTAAAGGTGAAGTAGGAGAGTGAACCTAGTGAATATGGTGCAGCATGAACCAGGATAATGGTCACACCATACAAAGTTGAATATGTTTGGGCATTTGATTCAAATCTGTTCCCAGAGGGGCTGAGCGCAGTGACTTATGCCTGTATTCCCAGCACTTGGGGAGGCCAAGGCGGGAAAATTTCTTGAGCCCAGGAGTTCGAGACCAGCCTGGACGACATGATGAGACCCCACCTCTACAAAATTAAAACATTAGCCAGGTATGGTGGCACACACCTGTGATCTCAGCTACTTGGGATGCTGAGGCAGGAGGATCTCTTGAGCCCAGGAGATGGAAGCTGCAGTGAGCCATGTTTGCACCATTGTACTCCTGCCTGGGCAACAGAGTGAGACCCTATCTTGAAAAAAACAAACAAACAAAAAAAACCTGTTACCAGGTGACCACTTCTACTTCATTTCAATCTATTTAGAAATTTTCCCCTAAATTGTTACGTATTACCTACACACATTTGTTGAAAAAATTATTTCATAAGGAGGCAGCATGATGTAATAGAAAAAGAGATACAGCTTAAAATCCTGAATTTGCCATTACTAGCTATGTTATAATTTAATTATATATTACTTAATATGTAATTAATGTAATTTGGTTATATTTGATCTCTTATAAAGTGACTTAACCTCCCTGAGCCTTTGTTTCCTCAGTCATAAGATGTACTGTTATGAGATTTAAATATCAATATGTGCAAGGCTGTTCCCATAGTGCCTGGCCCATATCTGGCACTCAGAATTTTATTTTTTATTCCCATATATATTTTTTAGACTTTATTCTTGTTGTCATGTCACTGTAAATATGTTCTTACATTTCTGATCAAAATTGCTGAAAACCAGCAAAATGACAAAGTTATGATGTCTGCAGTTTATTTTTAAATGGTTCAGCAAAAATATTCCTTCATATGCATATGTGTAGAGAGAGAAAGATAAAACAAATGTGGCAAAATTTTAACAGTTAGTAAACTAGACAAAGGACATATGGGTGTTCATTTTATTCTTTGAGGTTTACTGAGGGTTGGTAATTTTCAAAATAAAAACACTTGAGAAAAAAGCAAGCTGTATTTACTCATGCAAAATAAGAGCCTGAGATACCTTCTAGTTAATGTTATTATTTAATGATATCAGTTTAATTGTAGAATAAGATAACTAGCTTTATTATATTGTGTTAAGTGAGAAAATGATTTTTAATTGGATTGTAGTAAACTTAAAATCTTAAAGTAGAGGATGCAGAAATACCTTTTATCCTTGTCACAGATGCTCTCATGGGATTTGCCCTTATCTAGTAAGTGTCTTAACTTTGGTGTGGCTGATGGGCTTTTTTGATCCTTATGTTTATTAGCACAGAGATTTCCACAGGCAGATACTTCTCTTTCTTCCCCTTCCCCTTAAAAAAAGGTCAGCCAAAGTAAATAGATAGTATAGTTGAATATGTACTCTGCCTCACAAACCTTTCATTTCAACTTTACCTAGTCCCCCTTACCAACAAAAAAAGGTCAGTCAGAGTAAACAGATAAGAAATGTGGCTGAGTATGAGCTGCCATGCAGCTTCAGATGATCATTTTACCTCATCTTTTAAGATGGTTGTTTTTAATTCGTCTACTTTTGTTCATCAAACCACAAGAAATCATGTGGCTAATGATATGACACTGTTTGTTAACATTAGCAGGAACTACAGTTAAATTCTTAGGATGATCAGAGATTTTTAAAATGTGCTGTGCCTTCAGATATCTTGGCTAGAAATGTCTTTGTAACCCTATCGCTCTTTCTCACTTTGTGAGACAGGTTCACCACACCTCACCAATGACTTTAGAAAAGCATCTTAATAGTCGTCTTTGGTTTCCTTTTAAGAAACGGAATATTTGCATTGTGTAATCCTTGCAAGGATATTTTAGTACTGAATTTATTCTGTGTTAATAAAGCACATTGCTTGACAGGGTGGGACTTCTCTGTTTTATTGTTTTGTCCCTGACTCCTGGGATGTGGATATACTAAGTACATGTTTATACATGTAAGTGAATTCGAATTAAATGAAAAATTGTGATATCCTTTGGTCACTCTGACTGTAGAAGCTCAAACACTTGTATTTTAATATGGTTTCCGCTTTAAATATTTCTGAAGCAGTCATTAATAAAACAATTTAAGGTGGAAAGTCCTGTTGGAATGCAAAATCTTTTCCAAGGAGAAAACTTGCTGTTCAATTGTGGTTAAGTCAGCACTGACTAACTAATAGAATGTTAGTATTTAGCACATTTGGAACCATCGTATTTCCTGATTGTTGACTAAAGTGACAGATAAACATTTTTATTTTTTTCTGCAAATCAATTGTAATATGCAATATACTGACAAATCTCTAAGCTTCATATACCTTTGGGTTAAGATACATATTTGTATGTATGAAGCAATAACTCCCAAGTTTGTTGATATGTTAGTTTTTTAATATGTCCCAAAAGAGTTTTTCCATTTGACTTGTTTAAATTAGAAAATTATTGTGTTAATTACTATCATACTGGAAAGATCTTTTCATGAAGTGAAGTATACTTTTGTAAGTTAAGTACCAGATGAAAATGAAAATAATTTCCTATAAAATGAAACAACATACATTAATTGGAAAAAAACTTGTAAGACTTTTGGTTTTAAATAGCTTGCTTTATAACTGCAGAGCATTTGCAGAATTATTTGTTACTAACATTTTTCTTTAAGAATCAAACCAGATCCATGTCTAATTCATAACCGAATGCAAGCACATGAATAAATAGATAAATCTAAAAGGAGCGAGGAATGTTAAGCCTTAGCTTAATGCAGTGTAAGTCACTGCTTTGAACTTTGAATTCTGCTGATTAGTTCCTACAGAAAATTTATGGACTTTGTCAGTTAATTTGCATCATACTTTTAAAAAATCCTATTGTGCGGTTTCAGTAGGGCAACTGAGTAGATTTTGTTGCTTGTATTTGTATTTTTAAATGTAGATATTGCTTTTTCTCATTTTTCAGAGTAGGAAGTCAAAAGATAATATCTGAAAATGACAAAATAAATGAGCTCCATGAGCAATATTATTTAGAAATGTAGAGTAAAATATCAGAAGAAGCAACTAAAAGAATTTAGAGTGATTGCCTCTGAGGTGAAAGATTGAAAAAGTACAGCAGGAAGCTGCTGTTTTCTGTTATAAACCTTGTAGAATTAGTTGACTCTAATCTGTGCAATTATAGTTTTTAAGAAAAGGATAATTGAGCAGAAAACCTGTCTTTCCCTCTCTCCGTTATTTGCACACATAGTAAGCCTATTTACTTAGACCAACTGGGTACTGCCAGTCAGCTGGTAGTAGTTTACACAGTTCCCAGAGAGCACAAGGATGAATAATGCACCCTTTGAGGCCTGTCTGGAAATCCTAGAGTGTGGCAACACTAAATATTCTAAAATGGAATTCTTAGAGATTGGACTTCATGAAATGAACCATATGGAAAATAAAAAACTGTAATTATTCATCTATTTTCATCCTAAATAAAATTCAGCAGAGTCCCTTATCTTTCTCAACTATATTATTTACAGTATGTGTGTCTGTGCACACATATGTAAAACAGAAACCATCGTTAGATAGCTGAAATATAAACGGGGGAATGTTTCTCAGACTGTGGGGTCCCTCAGCGCCCAAAGGCAGGAGCACGGTGCGCAGGGCGGCCTGTGGAAGGCACTGAAACTGTTGTCATTCCTCCTCGTCCTGCAGGCTGATTTTTTTTTTCTTTTTTTTTCCTCAAGCTTTCATGTCCGTTTACAAGAAAAGAACAGAGTTATTTGGTCTGCTCTGTCTCTGTTTTTTTCTCTCTTTGTCGGTGTCTGTCTTCTCCCCCTCCACACCCCCATCACTGTGTGCACCGTCTGCTGAGGAGAGAGTTGTTAAATAAAGGAGATCATCGTAAGCAGTGCGGACATTCCATTACATGACGGCCTGAGTGGGTTTATTCATAAATGCTTAGCTGCAGAGATGAGGACATTAAGTATTTCATGGTAATATTGCTAATAAATGACCAAAGCATAGGCAGCTGCTGTAAGCTTAATGATTGTCAACATTTAGATATGGGGTGAAGTTCTAAAGCAACGCTATGTGGTCACATTATCCATCAGTGAAATGCTCTTTTGCTCTAGGTGGCCACATTTTGGTGCTGCCAGTTACTCTTCAGATGTACACAGACTATTCTTATTCCTAAGATAGTGATACTATTTCATGAGTAGAGTTCTTCCAGTTTTCTTTCTTTTTTAGTCGAGTATTTATTTGAAACTGTATTGCAAAAGTCATTTCATGATTCTTTGATTTGTACCAGTAAGCAATACACAAACCACAGAGGAGTTTTGGCTCTTTTCCTTTATCTCCTCTTACTGAGATGTGGCATTCTTCAGAAAGTCATCCTGCATCCCTGTGGATCTCTGCCATAAATAATCTCAGAGCAGGCCTTCCATCAGCCTGATGATTTTCATTAATTTGTCCAAGTACCCTAGGCTTTGTGGTGTGTGGTTCCCAGGCTTAATGTTTATTGTGATGAAGTAAAGTCTGCTCCTCTAAAATATTGATCTGATTAGAGTTTTAGATGAAATATTGTGATGGGCTCATTTTGAGAGGGAAGCTTAAGTCTGGAATTTTATCATACGTAACCTTCAAAGTTTGTAAATGTGGGGTTTCTGGATATTAGTGATTGAACATTCCGAGAGACATCTTTGAAAATTGTTCAGTAATTTTTCACAATTTATCATGTATTCTTCATTTAGCAGGTAGTTAGGTTTTTCTTCTGTTTTAAACTTTATTTTTGTTATTATTAGTACAAGTTCAAAAACCAAAAAACAATTTTTAATCAAATCATGCAAATAAATGAATGTTATCATTAATAATTCTTTTTTTTTTTTTTTTGAGACAGAGTCTCACTCTGTTGCCAGGCTGGAGTGCAGTGGCACAATCTCAGCTCATTGCAACCTCCACCTCCCAGGTTCAAGTGATTCTGCTGCCTGAACCTCCCGAGTAGCTGGGACTACATGCGCCCGCCACCACCCCCAGCTAATTTTTGTATTTTTAGTAGACACCTGGGATTCACCATGTTGGCTAGGATGGTCTCAATCTCTTGACCTCGTGATCCACCCATCTTGGCCTCCCAAAGTGCTGCGGTTATAGGCGTGAGCAACTGCGCCTGGCTCAATAAATATTTTTGAGTGAATGAATAGCTTAACTCTATAAAATTGTTTTGCTAGCCAACAACTTCTTTTTCTTTTTTTTGAGACAGAGTCTCACTCTGTTGCTAAGGCTCACTGCCGGTCACAGTTCTCTGCAGCCTCTACCTCCTGGTTCAAGCGATCCTCGTACCTTAGCCTCGCAAGTAGCTGGGACTGTAGGCATCCACCACCATCCATGCCTGGCTAATTTTTGTATTTTTGGTAGACAGGGTTTTGTCATGTTGCTCAAGCTGGGCTTGAACTCCTGACCTCAAGTGATCTACCTGCCTTGCCCTCCCCAAGTATTGGGATTACAGGCATGAGCTACCATGCCCGACCACTTCTGTTGTTTAATCCCTTCCAAAAGTGATACAAATCATAAAGAAATAGGCCCATGAGTCCATCTGTTCTATAGGGGGTTCACTGTAAAAGGATGGAAATCTGAGTGGTTACAGAAAGAGAGGTGAGTGATACATAAGTTAGAAAGAGACAGCACAGTAGACTAGAGGATGCAGTATGTGCATGTAAAAAATATTAGAAGAGAGAAAAGAAAATTCCTAAAGTCCTTGCCATGGTAGTTCAGATGTATTCTGGCTCATAATTTCCTTAGGGTTTTGATTGTAAGTGGCTGACTAATGGGCTCTTGGCATGGGCTTTGGCTTATGAAATTCTTTCTGTTGTTTGAAGAGTTTGGAGGATACTTGACTTGGTCCGGGCCTATTTGAACTTTCAGGGTGTTAATCAAAACTGCTGAAGAATTCCAGATCCTGCCCACCTATATTTAAAATTTTCTGGCATCACCTAGGCCTAGAGAAAAAAATGTATGGTGCCATCTTTTTTAGTAGAAAAAGTACTAGACATGATGTCAGGAGGGTCTGTGTTTTGGGGCTGCCATGTATTAGCTCTATAACCATGGATTGCTTAATTTCCTGGACCATATTGTCTTCACCTTTGAAATGAGAATAATTATACCCATTGTATATTTATTTGCTTATTCATTCATTCATAAGTGCCCATAAATTCTTTGGTTGACCATGTGTCAGACATTTTTATACATGCAAGAGATACAAAGAAGAATAGGACACTGTCCCTGAATTCAAGGAGCTTATTGCAAGGCCGGACGTGGTGGCTCAAGCCTGTAATCCCAGCACTTTGGGAGGCCGAGACGGGCGAATCACAAGGTCAGGAGATCGAGACCATCCTGGCTAACACGGCGAAACCCCGTCTCTACTAAAGAATACAAAAAACTAGCCGGGCGAGGTGGCGGGCGCCTGTAGTCCCAGCTACTCCGGAGGCTGAGGCAGGAGAATGGCATGAACCCGGGAGGCGGAGCTTGCAGTGATCTGAGGCCATCGCACTCCAGCCCAGGCGACAGAGCGAGACTCCATCTCAAAAAAAAAAAAAAAAAAAAAGGAGCTTATTGCCTATTAAAGGAGGATAGATTTGTATTAAGAAACAAATAAATGCATGGAAGTATTATGAGTATTATGAATGAAGCAAGAAACATGAGAATCTTTTTTTATGTCTTCTGTTCCATTAATCACCAGTTTATATTAATTCTTCTGCCTAAATAAATCTCTAGTCCGTCAACTTTTCTTCATCATCACGGTCTGCACCTTAAGTCCAAGCTGCTATGATCTCTTTTTGGACCACTGATCTTCCCCTACCCGCTCAAGCCCTCAAGTCCATTCTTCTCACTGTGGCCAGAGACACCTTTGAAGGCAAAGCTGACCATAGACAGATGTTAACAGTAGGGGAACCTGGCTGTTGAGGTGTATGGGACCCCTCCTTTACTATCTTCACAAGTTATCTGTAAATTTAGAACTTTTCTAAATGAAAAATATTTATTAAAATGCTTTCAAGTAAACTGACCACACAAATTTAAGTTGCTGCTTAAAATCCTTCCGTGGTTTTTTTTTTTCTTTCTTTCTTTCTTTCTTTCTTTTCTTAAAGAGAAAATCCCAAATTCTTCAAATGACCTACAAGACCTGTTTGATCTGGCCCTGTTTATGTCCTGGAACATTCTTCCCTTTCCCTGTGCCAGCCTCATGGGCCCTCCCGGTCACACACTGTCAGGCTCCTTGCAGAAAAGGGACAAGCTGCTCTTCTGTTCTCTCCCTGGCTAACTCCTCAGCCTTCAGATTTGCAGCTCAGATGTCACTTCCTCAGGACATCCTCTTAAGTCATCCTGCATTGTCTTTTTGGGGCACTTGTCAGTTGTCATTACATTTGTGTTTTGGTGATTTTTCAAAACATGTCAGTTGATCTCACTGAACTATGAGCCACACAGGAGGGCTGAGGCCATGTCTGTCTTGCATATATGGTGCTTAGCACCTACCTGGCACATGGAAGGACTCATAAATTGTTGAACGAATGAGTAACTAAATGAGGTGAAAGTAAGTGTCGTTACATTTTTGCTACTTGCTCTAGAGACTACTGTGCCCAAGCACTGCAAATGGAGAGGAGTATAATAGTGCAAATTGCTTAAAATTATAAAAACACAACAAAAATTAATGTACATGTAAGGCACTGAAAAATAGCCAGAACATTGTCCCTTTCTCATAGTAAGGAAAGGCTCATAAGTAATTCGTGACTAACTCATAAGTTGAGTACAGAAAAGGAAAAGAAAGAACTTTCAAAAAATATTTTAAACCTTCTGCTGAATTCATCTGTTGGCTAAATTTCAAGTGTTAGTATAGAGATTTCAAATTACATTTGGTTACAGTAGAAAGTAAGTAATTTCAGCTTAATCGTTGAAATGATTTTGACATTTTATTTAATACAGACTATGAGGAGCCATGCGTAGTGGTACCCACCTGTAGTCCCAGCTGTTTGGGAGGCTGGGTTGGGGAGATTGCTTGAGGCCAGGAGTTTGAGGCTGCAGGGACCTATGATTTCACTGTCTCCAAAAAAAGTAATAATAGGTCGGGAGCGATGGCTCAGGCCTGTAATCCCAGCACTTTGGGAGGCCAAGGCGGGCAGGAGTTCGAGACCAGCCTGACCAACATGGTGAAACCCCGTCTCTACTAAAAATACAAAACTTAGCTGAGCGTAGTGGCATGTGCCTGTAATCCCAGCTACTCAGGAGGCAGGAGAATCGCTTGAACCCAGGAGGCGGAGGTTGCAGTGAGCCGAGATCGCGCCACTGCACTCCAGCCTGGGCGCCAGAGCAAGACTCCATCTCAAAAAAAAAAAAAAGTAATAATAAAGTGTTTAAAGAAGAGAGATGTAATATAGTGCTGTATACTTGCATTGTTCAAGAATTGTGGAACCAAAAAGCAAAAAATAACTCAACCAAGACATTATATTATGACATAATGATTTAAATGAAAAATGTTCCTACAGTTCTGTAATATTTTTAATCGTTGAAGACTTATTCAGTATATTACCTCCCACGAGGGAGATTAAATAGTCAATGATTTCATGAGCAAAGAGACAAAAAGGCACCAAGTAGTATATGTGCTGGATCAAAACAAACATTTCACTTCAGAATAATGTGCCTTATTTGACCATTTAATGATATATTATAGTATGACTTCTCCCAGCAAAAAAGAGCCCATTTTACTTATGCGATATATGCATGAAGGCCCTTGGATATATAGCACTTATGGGATGCTTGAATCCAGAAGAAGTTTGCAAGGAGAAACCATGCCCATTCCCTTAATTGCAAACTTGAGAAAACTTGGAGAAACACCCGCTTTCTTCCTTTTAGCTCCTCCTCCTTTCAACTCACTCTTTCCAGGTGAAACTTGAAGAGAGATACATAGAAAAACTCTGCAAGTATACTCATGAAACTATTAACAGTTGTTAATTAGAGAGTGAGAATGGGGAAAGAAATATTTATTTTGTTATTAAAAAAACATTAGCAATTAAATAATAAATTGTAGTGTATTTACATACCGTTTAGCATTTGGTTTTCTCAGCTTAGTTTGTATAATTTACCGTATTTAACAATATTTTTGATATTTCACTACTGAAAATTATTGTTAAATTTTGCATATTAATATTGATTGAAAAAAATTTCCTGACTCCTGATCCCCTTGAGGTGAAGCAATCTGAAGCTTAGGTTGTCTCTGTTTAGCAAATCCTCTCAAGGCGAAAGCTGGCTTCCTTGTTCCGTTTACTGCTCAGGGTTCCAGTCTTTACTTGGTTTTTACTATTTACTTTACTTGGTTTTTACACTATTAGTGTTCCTCACTAATGCTTTAATGAAGTTTTAATGGTGATGGTTTGTTTTTATGTTTCCTCCAGGGTTTTTAGTTGTTTTTAAAATGTTGGTCTAGAAACCAGGTCAGCCATTCTGTTGGAAATGAACCTCTCTTAGTTTTTGTACCATAATGTATACATTTGGTGTGTTACATAATTTCTAACAGAGCTGTGAAATGGTATAATGAAGTGTCTTTATGCCATTCAGTAGACTAACCCTCCCTTCACCAAAGGGTTTCAGCATGTATTTTCTTTGATGAATTCTTTGCAAGATGCAGATAAATACTGGATCGTTTTTCCCAGGTTAAAATTATGTCTGTTATTCTGTGGTGTAGAACTCTGTGAGACTTTGACTACCCATTAGCTGTATATTAGAGCAAATTCAGATGGACTTTTGAGTAGAATCACAGTTCTCCTGAATGTGTGACTTCCCTCATCACACTTTCAGACTGAAGTTGGATAGCTGCACCCATGTGTCTTTGTGAGGCATCTTAATTTTCATAAGGCCCACCTTATCTCAGTGCAGCTTTGTCCTAAGCTGGCTCAAAACAACAGAAACTGCATTCCAGGAATTTATCAGGAGAGTATAAATAAATTCTCATTGCTTTGTATTATCCTTACGTTCTAGAAGAAACCAATTTTTATGGTTTACATAAAGAATATTTAGTCTACCCATTCTGCTGAAATAAAATCTAAATTTCAAATGAAGTCAGAGAGTTAAATACCTGGATGACATCAAATTGACTTTCCCGTAGACCCATTCTTTTAAACTGCCCTTTAGGGTGATGCCATTCACTCATAAGCAGCAGCTGGCAAAGCATCAGTATGTTTCCTCACAGATGTTGAGGATGTTCTTATTACATAAACGTTGGGTTTCTTGTCACTGAACTCCCAAGGGAGAATTTCCTTCTGAGCTTTCCAGGAACAATTTGGTTGTGGATACCAAGCATCTGGGTCTTGATTGTCTCCCTTTGTTCTTTGGCTGCTAGAAAGCTTAGCATCTTGAGGTCCTTCCCTATCAAGGACATAGAACTTTATGGAATGTACCAATCTCATTGCAGATGCCATCTTACTTTCCTACCTTTAATTTTCCTTTAACTCATTTTTTGCCATATTAAATGCTTATTTTTAAATCATTTTGAGTATTTTTTGGAACATGGTAGCCACATGCAAAATCATTTGATTATTGTTTCAAATAATGCAAATCAGTGAATAACCATGTTTTAGAAATGAAATTACAAAATTATATGTTTACTTTTGCTTCTCTAAACATTATCGGGATCCAGAAAATTAGATTTTGATATAATTCACTGTCTCTAGAATTCAAAGAAACAAATATGCAAAGATAGTGGAGACCACTATTAGGATTTCTGAGAATGTGTACAGCTTGTTCCCTCATTTGGTTGAACAGACAAATTTTCGAAAGTAAAATCACTCTCCCCAAATATTTTGTAGATTTCAGTAATCTGATAAATGAGCTATTTACTCATTGTTTCTTTGGTACCCACACAGTGGATTATCCATAGCAACAACCCTTTTCAAAACTTAATAGGGCCAGCTCTGTATTTATTAGGGAAATAATACCACCAGGTTAAACAAACTATGGCTCTTGGTTCTGTGAATTTACTGTCTTTCAACGGGATCTGTTAAACTTTCAGTGTGCCATGTTGTAGATCATTAGAGAAGCTGAATTAGGATATGACTCTATGATCCTGAAAGTGCCATTTTTATAGTGTGTTTAGAGTCAAATAAAAAAGATGATGAGCAAATAAAGCTTTCGAAATAAAGTACTATGTTATGTATTGAAAACAGGGCCAAATTCTTGTCTGCACAGTACAAATGAGAGCTTGATTATGGTAAATATTACCACTTTCAGTCTATGGAGGTTAAGTAGAATACATAATATTGGCTCAGGAAAATACATTTCTGTTTTTCTTGATTCTAGGAATTATATTGATGTGGAATCTGTAAGAAAGGCTATGCCTCAAAAAAGAAAAAAGATAATTTCAGAATTACAGAGATTTTCATAAGAGAACAGATTTTTTTCAAAGAATTCTAATTGCTGTTGAAATTTAAATTAAGCCTAAGATCTTTCATGTCAGTTGTTGAGAAATGGAGTCGTATTTAAAATCACAAAATGTTAGCATTCATTTAATTCAGTATCCTTATTTTACAGCCATGAATGCTTTTAGAAATTGCTACAAAAGCATACTGACTATCATCTCATGTCCTTGTGCAATATAAAAACATATTTTAAATTAAAACTTGTTAAGCTTCTGTCCTACCAGGTATACTAATGGGAGTAGAATAATCTTTTATAAGGGTAGATTGATGAATAATTAGGTTTTTTTTTATATAATAGGATGGAGTACATTTTTTTTTTCTTATAGGATTTTTTATGTGGGGCTTAATAGTGGGGTTCTGTATTTATGAATTGGTTGAGCCTGTTTGGATAAAATCTTTGCTATGTCAAATATCTATTTTTTCTTTCTTAATATAAGTTTTTTGGTAGTTTTAGCATTTAAATTATTCCCTTTTGTTTATCTTCATAGATTCTGGAACTTTTCAAAGCCTGACTTTCTTCTTGAAACAGTGGAGCATCATACAGAGTTTACTTGTGGTTTAGACTTCAGTCTTCAGAGCCCCACTCAGGTAACAGATACAATCTCGTGATACTCTCTTCTGCCCAAGTTCACAGCCAACTCTATGTGGCATGCGTTGCTTTTATGAATAATGTTGTTGCCATTTTAGCTATATAAGTTTGTGTGTTTGAGCATTAAACTACTAGGGAATAAGAGGTATCAAGAAAGTTCCCATACCTTTCTCCTCTTGAAAGATTGATTTCTCTGAGAGAAAAAGGAACCTTCCCAGGAGGTATTATCCTAACATTTTGAAGACTTTCTCTAGGCCTCTCCCAACAGAAAAGTGACAAGAGAAAGATGGAATACAGCAGGATTGTCGCCCCAGGTTGGCAGGAGTCAGGAGCATGTGGTCCTGGCTCAGCTGTCCCACTAGGCAGTTGAGACCATGGGCAGGCAGGTCACTACCCTCTCAGGACTGTCGCCCTTGTCTCCACACCACATGTCGAACGGGAGGCTTCAGATGGAGAACAAGTAGAGGAGAATGTCTACTATTTAAGTTAATAAACAATATATTTCTCCCTTTTTGTTCTCTTGAGGACTTGAGAGTAGACACTTTGCACTTTAAATATCCCTCAGATTTTTTTTTTAAAAAAAGCTTTTTCATTTTAGAAATTGTAAAGTCAAGTCAGAAACACTACAGTGTGTTGAGTGATAAGGCCCTTTAAATACAGACTATGTTAAAGAACCAGCATATCAGTGAAACACAATATTTGGAAATTCTAGAGCATGACTGTGGAATTGTGCTTTTAGGATAACTTTCATAAGTTAAACAAAAAGAAAATCCCACTTCACATTAATGTGTTCTGAAATTTAAATAAATATATAAGTTTTTCTTTTTTGGGGGGGGGCGGTGGGCAGAGTTTCACACTGTCACCCAGGCTAGAGTGCAGTGGTGCAATCTTGGCTCACTGCAACCTCGACCTCCCAGGTTCAAACAATTATCCCACCTCAGCCTCCTGAGTATCTGAAATTAAAGGCATGCACCACCACCCCCAACTAATTTTTAACTCCAGCCCAGGCTGCAGTGCAGTGGTAAAATCTCGGCTCACTGCAACCTTCGCCTCCCGGATTCAAGTGATTCTCCTGCCTCAGCCACCCCAGTAGCTGGGATTACAGGCATATGCCACTGTACCCAGCTAACTTTTTATATTTTTAGTAGAGATGGGGTTTCGCCATGTTGACCATGACCAGGCTGGTCTCAAACTGCTAACCTCAAGTGATCCACCTGCTTTGGCCTCCCAAAGTGCTAGGATTATAGGCATGAACCACTGTGCCTGGCCTAATCTTTGTATTTTTAGTAGGGATGGGGTTTCACCATGTTAGCCAGGCTGGTCTCAAACTCCTGACCTCAAGTGATTCACCCTCCTCAGCCTCTGAAAGTGCTGGGATTACAGGCATGAGTTCTCGGCCTGTGAGTTTTTCATTTTAGGAATTAAAGATATAATTCTGAGTTTAAAAGATTTTCATTCGGTATTAGAATGTTCCCATTAACATTAGAAATAATCATTTAAAATGACTTAATGGCATATAAGAAGAGAAAAACCTGAAATAGTGATGAGTGAAATGGCATTATTTTCAGCATAAATATAATGTGTTTCAGATGAACTAGGCCTTTTCTGATACATTTATTATAGATGGTTTTTAATAAAATGATTGTACCTGTTTTCTATTTTAGTCTTAAAAAGTTATAATGTACATACTGAAACATGGCACCCCCAAACAAAGGATCCTAAGTAAATATTCATTAAATCCTCATCCTTACGTATTTCTATTACCTGTCCTCTGTGAGCCCAGACTGGAACCTGTGGCAGCAGCTGCAGCACCCCCATTTCCTCAGCTGTGGCGCTTCCTCGCCAGGTCTGAAGAATACCAAATGTTTTCTAAATGCTCCACACATAGTAGACCTACCTTATTAAAAGCAACTTTGTGATGAGAGGACTTAATCAGAGGACATACATCCCTAAGTAATAGATTTTATTCAAATTAAGATGGTGATTTCAACCAGTATTTTATTTTTTTAATATATCTAACATTAATACATTTTAAACACAAACATTTGAGTTGTGTATATTATTAATTTATATATATTTAAATGATAATTTGTATTATTTTAATTATTTTTATGTACAGAAAACTCAACAGTGTACATTTAATCCAGTTTAGTGGCAGGTTCTTTAGCCTTTGCCTTTTCCAGCTTGGCAGTGTGAGCCACAGACTTGGGACCAAGGACATTGACCCCCCGGTGACGGCAGATCTCATCATGTCTCTCATTGCAATTGGTCCTGATAGCTTCCACCATCCTAACCAAAGCCCTTTTGTCTTCCGAGTTAATCTATGTGAAGGTGACAGTGGTACGGGTCATCCTGTGGACAAGTCTTGCCCTGTCCTTGACAGTGCAGTCAGGGACCCCCATTTTATGAGACAGGGCAGGCAGGAAGACAGTCAGCTCAATGGGATCCACGTCATGTGCAGTCACCACCAGCTAAGCCTTCTTCTTCTCCACCAAGGAGGTGACGGTGTTAACCCCAGCTTGAAGGACAGGTGGTCTCTTAGTGGGGACATCCCCTTTGCCAGCAGCCTTCTTCTCAGCCTGAGCCGAGTGTCTGCTTCTTCTCTTGCTTAGTCTCTGGTCTGTATTGTGGGCCAGCTTATGTCGTTGAGCAGCTGTTTGGTGGTCCCAGGGCCTGGGTGAACTGGTTCATCACAGGAGGCACTTCTAGGCTCCTGTAGAGGGTAGCTCTTTGCTGTTGCAGCCTGACATAGTGGGGCCATTTCACAAAATGGGTGAGGTCCCTTTTGGGCTGGATGTCTTATTCAGTGTCAGAATTCTTAGGCCTTTTCTCAAACAGGGGATTCATCACTTTCTTGGCCTGTTGCTTCAAGACAGCAGGGACTGGGGCCACCGTCTTGCCCTTGGTCGTCTTTCAGCATCTTGGGCGACTGGAGGAGAGAGATAATTTGTATTTTTGCAAGCCACATCAAACTCCTTTCTAGGGGAGATATGAATCAAGTTCTACGTGTATCTCCATATTTTTCCTTTCACTTATTTTGTCTGTTATAATGAACAACTCCCAGGACTTAGTGGCCTAAAACAACAATTTTACTTGCCCACAATTCTGTGAGTCAGCAATTTGGACCAGGCTCATCCTAGCAGTTCTTCTTTTGGTCTTTCCTGTGGCCACCCATGTGGTTCCAGCTATCTGGTGGCTTAACTAGGGCTGGGTAGTCTTAGGCCTTGTTCAGTGTGTCTGGTGGGTAGTGCTGGTTGTCTTCCAGGCCGTGTGTCTGTAGGTGTGCCCAGGTCTCTGCATTTAACAGTTGTGTGTTTCCAGGAGGGCAAGAGCAAAAGCCGTAAGTCATCTTGAGAACTGGACTTGGAAGCCACACAGCATTCCCTCTGTTGCAAAGCAAGTTGCGAGGCCAGCCCAGATTCAAAGAGTGGGAAGTAGACTCTACGGCTTGATGGGAGGACCTGTGAAGAATTCATAGTCACTTAAAATCTGCCACACTAACCTTTGTTGGTATAGTAGGTGGTTTAAGTTTTATTTGTTTTGTTTGTTTGTTTGTTTTGAGACGAAGTTTTGCTCTTGTTGCCCAAGCTGGAGTGCAATGGCACGATCTCAGCTCACTGCCACCTCCACCTCCTGGGTTCAAGCAGTTATCCTGCGTCAGCCTCCCGAGTAGCAGGGATTACAGGCATGTGCCACCATGCCCAGCTAATTTTGTATTTTTAGTAGAGATGGGGTTTCGCCAGGTTGACCAGGCTGGTCACAAACTCCTGACCTCCGGTGATCCACCCATCTCGGCCTCCCAAAGTGCTGGGATTACAGGCGTGAGCCACTGTGCCGAGCCAAGTTATTTTTAACATACTATATTTATCCTTTAGTCTCATAGTGTGTCAGATTTACAGATTGTAAGTTAATTTTGCTCTTTGATCATATTTTATTCCCTTAGAAAGTATCTTTCTGTCACCTCTTAGTATCTTTCCATCTGCTTTCATATACCTATTGTCTCTTGTGATCTTAGCAGCTGTAGGACCTTGCTGATGTTACTTTAAGGCTCTGTGTTTTTATATATTCTCAGTCTTAAAAGAGATTTATCTGAGTTCTTCTGTGTATAATTCTGTTTCTTTTTAGCTTCTCCTTTCTTAGAGATCTGAGAAATGAGGTCAAGGGCATTCTTACATTACACCACCTTTCTTCTTAACAGAATGTAAGATCTTGTCTTTAAAAGTTTAAAACTTGACAAGTAAGTGTCTGGGGTCATTCTTTAAGGATAATTGCTGAGAAATGCTCTACGCCCTCTTTTGTTAAGCAGGCTGAAGGCATCGTTTTCTTTGATTTTTTTTCTTTTTTTCTAATCATGATTTGTACAGTTCTAACATTTTATCTTTTCTTTCTTATCCTTATTATTTCTAAATTGGATACTCTTTTTCTTTTTGTAAGTTTGTGATTCTAGACCTATAATATACCTATTTATATAATTGGAATTTCTATATTATCTTTAGAATTCCTGACTTTGTGCTCTGCAGTATCAATTCTGCTCTTCCAAATGCTCAGTGATGTTTAGTTTAGTATTTATAAGCTGGATACATGTTTACATGTCTTTATACATTCTTTTTGGGGCATATTTATTATTTTAATCTCTTTTAAAGTAAACATTATCACTTTCAGATATCACTGCAGTATGTTTAATAAGCTTTAATGTTTTCCTCATGACAAAATTTTGGAAATTACATTTAGAAGAAAGAGAAAAGAGTACCTATAGTCTCCCCAGTTGAGAAAGAATTTCTGTTATACCATATTATTATGTTTCTTTTAAAAATCTGTTTTACCATATTATTATGTTTCTTACATTTAATTAAATGTAAATTTGTATTTTAAAATGCACATATTTTTAAGTGTATGGCTCAGTTAGTTTTCCAGAAGTGACTACCCCTGTATAACAACTATCCACATTGAGATATGGAACATGGCTTGCATTCCAGAAGCCTCTTCCCAAATCTGAACCCCTCCTTCCCAATGGTAGCTACCCTTCTGGTCTCTATCTGTGTGTGTATTTTTCAAGTTTTTCAAAGTTTGGTTATACTACATATACAAGTTTACCTTCTGGGACTCCCAAAATGCTTGGTAAACAATCTTTTCTTTCTTTCTCTTTTTTTTTTTTTTTCCCCGTAGAGACAGGATCTTGCTCTGTTGCCCAGTTTGGTCTAGAACTCCTGAACTCAAGCAGTCCTCCTTCCTTGGCCTCCAAAGGACTGGCATTATAGGCATGAGTCACCATGCCCCACCTAACATAATCTTTAATTAGTGAATATCTGAATCTGTCCTTGTTAGGAACATGTAGCTCCTATATAATGAGTTTTCTTTAAAATATTAATAGAGTAGAAGTAGTTTTGTATATTTTTGTTTTGTTTCAGTGTAAGATGATTAGATTTGGTTCTGATTTAAACTAGTTCTTTAAATGTATTTTTATTTTTAATTATTATTATTATTTGAGACAGGATCTCACTATGTCACCTAGGCTAGAATGCAGTGGTACTTCATGGCTCACTGTAGCCTTAACTTCCTGGGTGCAAACGATCCTCCCACCTCAAGCCTCCACCCCCACCCTACCCTACTGAGTAGCTAGGACTACAGGTGTGCACCACTTTTTTATTTTTTTACTTTTTTATAGAGATGAGGTCTCACTGTGTTGCCCAGGCTGGTCTGGATCTCCTGGGCTCAAGTGATCCTCCCACCTCAGCCTCCCAGAGTACCAGGATTACAGGTATGAGCCACTGTGCCTGGTTAGGTATCATTTAAAAATTCAGTTCTTGTTTTGGTTCAAATCTCTATTTCCATAATCTTTGATATCAGGCTTAATGGTTGACAATAGATAAAAGTATTTAAGAATTCTCTAATGAGTTTGGAAAATTGGATTTTAGAAGATGGCAAGCATTATTGGTAGTTAGGATATTTGTGTCCTGTTCACCTTTTATGTCAGGTGGTATTTTCTGAGTCTGTCACAGACTAGCTTTAGAGTTAAAAAGAACAAGTGCCAGAAACAGTTGGTGTCCTCAGGCGTTAGTCTCTGCTGTTTCCTCATTGATGCTTTCATAATTGTGTAATTTTTTAGCTTACAATGGTACAACAAGTCCTCGTTGTTTTCCCCAAGCCATAAAACATTTCCCAGGTCCAGCTCTGTAGGATATCAGTGTGCTCCTTAGATGGATGGTGTTAGGCTGTGTCTGCTGCCCTCTGCACTGCATAGACACCCTGATATGGTTTGGCTGTGTCCCCATCCAAATCTCACCTTGAATTGTAACTCCCACAATTCCCACATGTCATGGAAGGAACCCGGTGGGAGGTGATTGAATTATGGTGGCAAGTCTTTCCTGCACTGTTCTCATGATAGTGGATGAGTCTCATGAGGTCTGATGGTTCTATAAGGGGGAGTTGCCCTGCACAAGCCTTTTTTTTTTTTTTTTTGACTGCTGCCATCCATGTAAGACGTGACATGCTCCTCTTTGCCTTCTGCCATGATTGTGAGGCCTCCCCAGCCATATGGAACTGTAAGTCCATAAAACCTCTTTTTCTTCCCATTCTCAGGTATGTCTTTATCAGCAGCGTGAAAATGGACTAATACATACCCCTTGCAATTATAGCATCCCATTACTGTTGACATCTGCCTCTGAGCTTCCATTTCTGAATCACTCACTTTCCTATTCAATTTCCTTTCTCTTGATTATGAAGCATTGCTTCTAAAAACCCACCAAATATACTGACTAGGCACACTTCAAATAGCTTTTTAAAAAAACTTCATTTGGGCTCTTGGTCCTACTCATCTTACCTTTGAAGTCTTTCTGATTTTACCTTTGAAGTCTTTTTGATTTTTTTAGCCCATTCTCCACTGTATCTTTCCTCAACCTTTTTCAGTGTCAGTATCTGGACGTTTGACCTTATGTTCTACTTACTGTTAAAAGAAAGTTCCCAGGAATGAGCATCTTCCGTCTCTGTCACCCAAAATGTTTGCATGTTATCTCTGTTTTTTTTTCCCATCCTTCCAGTGGGTTTCTAATTTTCTCACTGGTTCCCTCATCCACATCTTTGCTTCTTCCCTTACCCACTGTTTTTAGATCTTCAATCGGTTCTTCTGTTTTCAAAGCTCTATGGGGCTTACCCCACTGTCCTGTCTCACTATCAGTAAGTTCTATTTCTCTTCTATTATTAAATATCTAGAATTAGTAGATTGACCTCTTACTTTTAGTTTCTCAGAATCTACACTCTCTTTTAAACCTGTCTTCCTTTCATCATTCAATTGAAGTTAAGCCCAAAAAGATCACCAGTAAACTCCTGAAAACCAAATTAGCCTTTTTTCAGACTTTTTTCTTATTTAGCCATAAAATTTTGATATTTGAAAAAAATCTTCCTGTCCTATTTTTTCAATGCTACCATGCTGACCTCTTCTTCCTTACCTCTTTGCTAAATATGTTCATTATCATCTTTCCAAAAGTAGATGTTCTCCAATATTCAATCTTAGCCCTCTTACTTTGGTGCAACTTCTCCTTGAAGCTGTCATATAATTGTATGCTAGTGATACTTGCCCTATGTATCCAGTGGACTTTACTGTGAGATCTGAGTAGATGTCATGCTTTTCCTTCAGTATTCCTAACTTGGTCAATTGATTGCATTTTTGGGCCATACTGGAGATCTGGGAAGTCATCCTAGTTTTCCTGTCTCTTCACACTTCCTAAGTTCAACTTGGTATCGAGTTTATGAGTTATTTCTCACCAATATCTCTGAAATCCAGACAATGCCTTTCTACCTCCAGTGCCTTAGATGAGCACTTATTTGTACCTTTACCATGGATTACTGCAACAATCTCAAAGCTAGTCTCTGAGCTGTTTCCATTATCACATTGATTCTCCATGTTGCCTCTAGGGAGAGGTTCCATAATGCAAATCTGATTTTGTTAGTGCTTGACCTGAAACACATTAAAGATAGGAACAAGATGAGAACTGCCACCATCACCACTGTAAATTAACATGGTTCTAAAAATTGTGTGGCCAGTTAGAAATAGGAGAAAACAACATAGAATATAAATTTTTTAAAGGTAGAACATTTTATTGTCATTTGCAATTCATATGATTGTCAAATTGAATAAGTATTAAATATATCAACTTTAAACCTATTAAAAATAATGAGAGTCCAATAAGAAAGTCAGTTAAAATAAATATATAACATTGAATACCCTACAGATATAACAATTACCAGTTAGAAAATAAAATGGGAAAAATCACTTTTACATGGCAACAACTGTGTATGTGTGTGTGTGCATGTGTGTGTGTGTATGGGTGTAGGATTCCTAAAGAATAAGAATTAAAAATATACAGGACTCTAGATTAAGAAGATTATGTAACTTTGCTAGGAGACCTTTGAAAAAAGACAGACATATCATGTTGCTGCAACAGAATACATTTTTCCTATTGCTGTCCCTTTTTTAAGGCATTTGTCATCCAATACAGATACTACTATATTTGCCTCCTAACCTGTCTTTCTCTTTTTAGAATTCATGGTTAATCACTCCTGTGATGCTTTTAACCCACTCTGACCATTAACCTCCTGCCATACTATTAAATACTAGTTTTAATTTGCAAATTAATCCAGTTAAATTGTCATTTTTATCACTGTCATCTTTGCTCAGAAACCTTCAAGAGGAAGCCCATTCATGCCCTTCAGTGTAGAGTCTGAACTTTTAATCTTGCTTTCAGGATTCAATATAATCTGTTTTCCTTTTTAATTTTAGTTCTCGCCATCCTATGTAATCCTCTATTGCAGAACAATTACATTTTGTTATTCGTCATATCCCTGTTTTTTACCCCCGTTTCTCTTGCTCTCCTCCGCCTCTGCCTATGGAAATTATTTCTGCCTTTTTGATTCCAGAATTAAATTCTTCTCTTCCTTCTCTCCTCCTCTTCTTTTCTTCTCTGCTTCAGTAAATATTTTGTGTCAGCTAAATATCTTGAGTGCCCGGAGACACACAGAGGATTAATGTCAACTACCTGATACGTAGGTGCTAAATAGCTATTGAATGAATTAATGAAAAGGATTTTTTTAGTTTATTGATCAACTCTTTTCTTGCTTTTGCATGAACTCCATGATTATCATAATAAACCATATTCTCTCCTGTAGTCACTTTCTATTGTAAGCTGGTTGAGTAAGTAAAACATGTTTCTTCCTTTAGTCCCAAGTTTAATATACTGCAATATAATGTCTTGGCTGCTTTTTCAAAATGTAGAGTTAACTGTGATTTTTTTTTTCATTCTGTCTGTGTCTTTCTGCCTGTTTCTATTATTCATTTTTGCTAAAGAGGCCATATGTCATAAAGATAATTACAGTAGATTGAACAAGTTTCCCAAGGGCAAAAGCAATTGTCCACGAAATTGAGAAAAAAAGGGTATAATGATAAATAGAAAATGGAAAACTTCTTAATAAAGTAAAGCTCCTAATGAGTCAGTTGGAATTCTTATTATTAACAATCACATTAAATCATTTGAGATAAGTTACCTTATCAGTTGCATGTGTAAACATTTTAATAAAGTGGAGGGAATTGATACAATTAAGGGATATAAATTCATTTTCTAAATTTTACATGTATTTAAAGTGTTATATTTCCGTTTTAGTGTTTCCTTCTCTAAAATCCACATTTATGGGACCATTATTATTGAAGATGTTCTATAATACATGTGATTTGATCCACCAGTGGTAAATTTTTGTTATAGTCTCCTTAGTGAATGCATGTTTCTTTACTATTTTTGGATATATGTAGCATTTAGTCTGGTATTTTGCACATAGGAAATACTGAAATACTGGTTTAATACAGTTGTTCTCTGGCTCTCCATGCATGACGATGTCTTAATGTATATGCCATACATACCAATTAATAGACTTTATTGACATAAAATAAATTTCTGTTCAGTTTTTCAAGCTTTATTATATGTTTTGAAGAAACTGACATTTTAGTTCAAAGCAAGTAATTCATATTTCTGATTAGTGTGCTTGTTCTTTTAACAGAAATACCTATTTTGCTGTATTAAAGTGAAAATGAAATAATTAAAAATAGAACTTATATGGCATCTTACCCTATTGGTTTAGTTTTTTTTTTTTTTTTTACTACCCTAGTAGATAGCATCTTTTAAAGTAATAACAAAGATTGATTCTCTCTTCAAATTTTACATTAAGTAAAAAAATATAACATTTTGACAAACCATTTTTTCCCACAATGTCAGTAATTTTAATTCTGACTTTTGATGAAAAGATTAGCATGTTGATCTTAGCTTAAAGGAAATTCAGAAGGGCATAGGGATGAAATGTACCACAGTGGGGAAAGGAATGAGTAAAGGAATACATTTTCCACTTGCGTATCCTTGGACAGAAGCAGTAGAGCCTGGAGGCCCCTGCCGTTGAGTGTCCACATGCACACTCATACTGTAAGGGAAGAGGGTCAAACAAGAGATGCCCCAGCCTTCAAAAAACCCTAGATGGGATTCAGAAAAAAAATGCCTCTCAAAAGATTGAGTTTCATCAGAGGAGTTATAATGCAATTATAACTTTTAAATGAAAACGAAAACTTTCAGTTCTTTACTTACTCTGATGTATCCCACTGCCTAGAACATTTTCCTTTTTTCCATTGTGCCACTGTCCCAAAAACAGCAACAAATGCTGTCTGGCCAGCTCTTCCTTTAAGCCTCAGCTTCGATATTACTTCCACCTGAAAGCAGGCATTTCCCTCACATTCGATGATAATGGCCCCTTGCCTACTTTTTTTATTTTTTTAAATTTTTTATTTTTATTATACTTTAAGTTCTAGGGTACATGTGCATAACGTGCAGGTTTGTTACATATGTATACTTGTGCCATGTTGGTGTGCTGCACCATCAACTCGTCAGCACCCATCAATTCATCATTTATATCATGTATAACTCCCCAATGCAATCCCCCCCACCCCCGCCACGATAGGCCCCAGTGTGTGATGTTCCCCTTCCTGAGTCCAAGTGATCCCATTGTTCAGTTCCCACCTATGAGTGAGAACATGTGGTGTTTGGTTTTCTCTTCTTGTGATAGTTTGCTAAGAATGATGGTTTCCAGCTGCATCCATGTCCCTACAAAGGATGCAAACTCATCCTTTTTTATGGCTGCATAGTATTCCATGGTGTATATGTGCCACATTTTCTTAATCCAGTCTGTCACAGATGGACATTTGGGTTGATTCCAAGTCTTTGCTATTGTGAATAGTGCCGCAATAAACATACGTGTGCATGTGTCTTTGTAGTAGAATAATTTATAATCCTTTGGGTATATACCCAGTAGTGGGATGGCTGGGTCATATGGTACATCTAGTTCTAGATCCTTGAGGAATCGCCATACTGTTTTCCATAATGGTTGAACTAGTTTACAATCCCACCAACAGTGTAAAAGTGTTCCTATTTCTCCACATCCTCTCCAGCACCTGTTGTTTCCTGACTTTTTAATGATTGCCGTTCTAACTGGTGTGAGATGGTATCTTATTGTGGTTTTGATTTGCATTTCTCTGATGGCGAGTGATGATGAGCATTTTTTCATGTGTCTGTTGGCTGTATGAATGTCTTCTTTTGAGAAATGTCTGTTCATATCCTTTCCCCACTTTTTGATGGGGTTGTTTGTTTTTTCTTGTAAATTTGTTTGAGTTCTTTGTAGATTCTGGATATTAGCCCTTTGTCAGATGAGTAGATTGCAAAAATTTTCTCCCATTCTGTAGGTTGCCTGTTCACTCTGATGGTAGTTTCTTTTGCTGTGCAGAAGCTCTTTAGTTTAATGAGATCCCATTTGTCAATTTTGGTTTTTGTTGCTGTTGCTTTTGGTGTTTTAGACATGAAGTCCTTGCCCATGCCTATGTCCTGAATGGTACTACCTAGATTTTCTTCTAGGGTTTTTATGGTATTAGGTCTAACATTTAAGTCTCTAATCCATCTTGAATTAATCTTCGTATAAGGAGTAAGGAAAGGATCCAGTTTCAGCTTTCTACTTATGGCTAGCCAATTTTCCCAGCACCATTTATTAAATAGGGAATCCTTTCCCCATTTCTTGTTTCTCTCAGGTTTGTCAAAGATCAGATGGCTGTAGATGTGTGGTATTAGCTGGGACTACAGGCGCCCGCCTCGCCACCCGGCTAGTGTTTTTTGTATTCTTTAGTAGAGACGGGGTTTCACCATATTAGCCAAGATGGTCTCGATCTCCTGACCTTGTGATCTGCCCGTCTCGGCCTCCCAAAGTGCTGGGATTACAGGCTTGAGCCACCACGCCCGGCCCCTTGCCCACTTTTATGGGACCCTGTAATTCCTCTATCATTGTACATATTACTCTACAGTATAGGTCTCTCTTTGCTTACCTGTCTCTCCATTACAGTCAAGATCTGTGGAGCCAGAGACCAGGACCCTTGTATTTATTGTCATAACCTGTACATACTTCTGACACAGAGGAGGTTCTTAATAAGTCTTTGTTGAAAAAATGGATGAATAGATGTATACATAAATTATCTTTTAGATAGCTGTGTAATGCTGAGGAATATTTAACAAACAGTTCTTAGGACACAAAGGAAAGCTCCCTGTGAAACTTCTCTAAATTTTCCTGAAATTAAAAACAAACAAACAAAATATATATCCTCCAAATCCCATAAAACTTGTTGTTTTTACCCATATCTCTGAACTCACACCTAATTGGATGCTGTTTATTATATGAGAGGCTCTCTCTACTCAACAAAATCTTGCAGAAAACTATGGCTCATACGTGGATTCACTTAGTCAACAAGCATCTATCAAAGGTTTACTGTATATAGAACACAAGGAATATAGATTTACAGATTTAATCAAGATACAATCCCTGACTAAAAAAAAAAATTATCTTGAGGTTTAGTTTTTATAAACATACATGAATGTTACTAGAAAACAGATGCTATATTACTCAGCATGCTTTCGCTTCCTTGTTCATTGTTATAAAGCATAGAGCCTAAGTTATTTTGCCAGTATTACGATGTGCTCAGCTCTGATGCCTGAAATCTTTTGCTCCATTTGTTCCCTTTAGAACAGATTTTGTTATTTGGAGTTGACTTTTTTTTAAAATCTTTATTGGCTTTCTGTGGTTTAATCTATAAACCATATCAGCCCATTTAGAACTCAGCAGGATACAAATCTCAAGGAAAGTAAATAAAAATATTGTGATTAACCATAGTTTAAATGATTAATACAATTTTCTCATGCCTTTCAGTAGAAATTCTGGATACTGGCTTATGTAGAGTAGGACCAGGAAGCTACATGAACTTTTGATTTAGGGGTGCTTCAGGGAGGACTTTGGTTTTTGTTTAAAGATAGTTCAATCATGTTTCCTCTTAGTCCTCCTCCCAATTCTGTCTCCTCCTATCTCATATTAACCTATCAGATTTGAAACTTAAATTTTAAATAAAAATGTAAAGGTATGGCACAAAGTGTTTTGCGTTGTGTTAGTGGCATGTTCTTATTCTTTCTCCTCAGGAAAGGAAGAGAATTATTCCTTAAGAATATTGGAATCCTGCCAAGTTTTGAATTTCTTTTTTTTTTTTTTTTTTTGAGATGGAGTCTCGCTCTGCCACCCAGGCTGGAGTACAGTGGCCGGATCTCAGCTCACTGTAAGCTCCGCCTCCCGGCTTTAGGCCATTCTCCTGCCTCAGCCTCCCGAGTAGCTGGGACTACAGGCGCCCGCCACCTCGCCCAGCTAGTTTTTTGTATTTTTTAGTAGAGACGGGGTTTCACCGGGTTAGCCAGGATGGTCTCGATCTCCTGACCTCGTGATCCGCCCGTCTTTTTTTTTTTTTTTAATCAACAACAGAAAATTCCTGCACAAGTCCCCCATCTTAGTTCACATGACAGAAACCCAGTTAAAAAATTGATACATGTTACACTGTTTCTCAGCGGTCCTCAGTCCTAGCTGAGTGTTGGAAAGGGCCGCAGACGATTACAATGCTCAGCTGAAGAATTCTCTGGATTCATGTTTAGGGTCAGGGGTTGAGACACTGAAGAAAATTATGGATTCTCTCTCCCTTCCCACCAGAATGTAAATATACACAAAATGTTGTATGTATGGACTTTCTGAAGCCTATCTGTGGACCTTGGCTTCAAGACCCCAGCCTGTGTCAGCCCAAAGTGGAGCTAGTGATGCTGATCCCAGGACCCCACTTTGAAGCCTGAGGCTAGGGAAATGAGGACCAGTCTATGTGACCTCCAGGTGATTCTCATGCACACTAAAGCTTGAGAACCACCGTCTTCTAGAAGTACCTCCAGTAAACTATAGTTTAATGTCTGCCTTTGGCTTACTGGAGGGTTGAGATGTTGTTTTTACAGCCTTGTGAAGAAAGATGTATTTTTTATAAAGCCACTCTTTTGGCACTGAATAATTTTTGTAATGGGGGCATGTTATGTATTTCTCTTATAGTCAAGTACTAGGAAAAACTTTTATATCCTCTGATGAGCTGGTAAATTGATCATATCAGTATACCTTATATTATTGTTTGCATTTAATTTCATGCCCAATTTTAGCAACTATTCTCAGCCTCTCTTTAAAATATAATTATGTATCCGTTTTCCCCATTTAATAATGTTTGTTCTGTTAATGAAGTGGTTTTTCTGTTACTCACTATGTATGTCCTATAAGAAAGCAAGAGTTACGATGTTTCATTGAAATAATGGTTACCCCCTTGACACAGTGAACTGAATCCCTGTGTGTGGCCATGTTAAAGGATAATTTTCAAAATGGTGACATGACTCTCATAGTATGAACATGTGTCAAAGATTTTATTTAACTCATTTATGTAACTCATGTAAGATTTGACAGCTAACTTAAAGGAATCATTGAGTGCTGAAATGAATTTACTAATAGGTGCAGAACTGGACACTATCCACAGGGCAATAAGACTTAAGATTTGGAGTCATCTCTTGCAGGGGGTAAGCGGGGACATCAGTTGCATCTCTACAGGACAGGATTCCCTTGCAACTTTTATGAATCATTTGCATTGCTATCTGTTTTCTATAATTTACAGAGTTCTAAAGTAATCTAGTCAGAAAGTGAAACACACAGAGCTCTGGAGAAACAGGTAACCCATATGGTCCCTAAGACAATGCCAGCCTCCCACTGAAAGGACACTTAGTCATCTTTTTTTCTGGTTTCAATCATTCACAGTTTTTCTCATAGCAAGATAATGGGCAAATAAGTGGGGTTCTCATATATGAGCCTGAAACTGAGAAAGATAATCTTGGGTAAGTAGAAAAGGAGATTCCTATCATCATCTTTCTCATTCTGTATCCTGAGTCTGGCCTTGAAGGAGTCTTCATGACCAGGCATGCATTTCTGGGGATGGAAGGAGAAGCTTTTGTTATGAGGAAGCAGGTTGGGAGCCAGGAAAGATGCCTCTTTGTTTGACAAGCTAAAGAATGAGTGTATCTCATCCTATAAAGCAGATTATTTATTTTCATGCCATTTTCTTTACTTGTTTTTTCTGTTTGTTAACACTTTTTTTTTTTAGCAAAGTCTTTTTTTAATATTTGTCTTTTTGTTAGCCCTTATTTTTAGTACAGTCTTTTTAAAATGTCTCTTAGGCTGACCACAGATAGGTACCATGGGGCATTAAGAACCAACCCTGTGTTTACTTTCAGTTCTAGAATTAGAGGGGAAGTAGTGCTACCCCAAGCCATTGCAGTGGTGTGATCATTAATAAGAGGTCCCCTGGGGACCACATGGCACAATAGTTTTTTCTTACCAAGAGGTTCCTACATGGCAACCTTGGAGAATCTGGAGCCTCTTTGTTTGTTAGTAAAGTGCTTTTTTCTTACCTTATTATTATTTTCTTTATTGTTAGCTTGCTTAAATTTGTAGAACCAGATAGGGTTTAATTAACAAATAGAGAAATACTATTTTCATCAATTTGAATTAATCTATTCCTAATTCTATATCATTGCAGTTTTACATCTATCTTAATCCAGTTAAGTATAGATTTATGAACATTTGCTGAATCAGTGGCCTTAACATTTGGTAGTTATTTATAAGTCCTGAGTAAATAAGAAGCTGGATTGAAGAGTGCTGAATAAGGTTTCAGAAACATAATTTATAGATACCTTGCACTAGAAACCTAAGTCTTATTTATCTGATTCTCTTCTCTCCAGTTGTGGATGTTTAACTTGTGGAAAGGCCCAGCACGTGAAAAAAATCAGCATAGATGAGACGGTTAATTTAACATAATGATGTTTGTGTCCTCTGGTATAAAAACTGAAAACTGCAAGATTAGGCAAATAATGGTTTTCAGTATGCCTTTTCTACGAGGCACTGTTTTTAGTGGATACATTCGACAAGTTTAGGTTCTGGTTGTAGCTCTGCTACTCTAGTGTGAACATGAGGACAGAGTTAATCTCTGAAATTTTAATGATAAGATTACTTTGTTGAGCTAATATTCATTGAGTTGTGTTCTAATGAGACATGGTCCATGCCCTGAAAGAGCTGAAGACAACTGTTTGTCTTCAGTCAGTAAAATAAGTACAATCAAGTATTATGGGTATAATGAAGTATTATGGATACATCTCATAGAGGAGGTGATACCTAAACTGATTTTTTTTAAAAAGAGACATCTCTGGCAGAGCAAGGCAAAGGAGACAGAGGAGCAGACAGAAAGGGAGGGAGAAGAGGAGTTATTAAAGGGAAGGGATCAGTAAAGGAACAAGAGCATCAAGAGGCATAAGCAGCATGCTTGGATTTGAGGTGTGATCCTGGTGCAATGAGAAATGAAGTGGGAACAACCAGATTTTGAAGAGTGTGGTTCTAAAATGTAAACATTTGACTAAAAAGTCTATAATGCTCTCTGTAACTTGGATTCTGATCTCAGAATATTGCTAGTGAATGATAAGGAGCTAATATTACTCTGATTAATTTGAATGGTTCTTGTATTCAAAGTTAGTGATAGCCAAGAAATTACATTAGTCACAATGAGGGTTCTCTTGTATAATTTTCAACCTTTGTAATAACCATGAAAGGCTGGGAAATGGAGTGCAAATGCTTTTGGTCAAAAGCACTCTCTTCCTACTTCATCTTTCATTTTACTGCCTACCTTGTTTCTTTTCTTCTTTTTTTTTATTGTGGAAATTTTTGAAAACATACAAAGTAACAGAATTGGATAATGAACTTCATTACTTAGCTTGAGCAACTATCAACATTCTTATTTATTCCTGTACTCTCACCCATTGTTTAGTTATTATCGCTAACATTATTTTTTATATTTTTAGGTATAATTAACATATATTGAAATTTACAAATCTTAGATATACATTTTTGACAAATAGATATGCCTGTGAAATTCACATCATCCCAGTTATTTGATCTTTCCCCCAGTTTCCTTTTTACCCCTTTCCAATCTCCCCTATCCCCACCCTTCCTTCCAGGTGAGAAGAGTAACATTGTTCTGATTTTTTGTTTGTTTGTTTATTTACCTTAGATGAGTTTTGCCTGTCTTAGAATTCTACAAGGAACTCTTCTGTATGTCCTAACTTGTTTCTGGCCTCTTACCTGTGAGCTTCATCCATGGTACTGAGCCTGTTAGCAGTTCCTCCCTTTGTTTTGCTGAGCACATTCTGTTGTATGAATTTACTACAATTTGTTATCGATTCTTTTGTTAGTGGGCATTTTGGTTGTTTTCCTTTTTTTTTTTTTTTAAAGACAGAGTCTCACTCTGTCGCCCAGGCTGGAGTGCAGTGGCACAATCTCAGCTCACTGCAGCCTCTGCCAGTTTCAAGCGATTCTCCCACCTCAGCATCCCCAGTAGCTGGGATTACAGCCATGCGCCACCATACCCAGCTCATTTTATGTATTTTTAGTAGAGGCGGGGTTTCACCACGCTGCCCAGGCTGGTCTCAAACTCCTGACCTCAGGTGATCCACCTGCCTCAGCCTCCCAAAATGCTGGGATTACAGGTATTAACCGCTGCACCCAGCCTTGTTTTCGATTTTTTGCTATTGTGAATGAAGTTGCTGTGAACATTCGTGTATACATTTTTTGCAAACATATGTTTTCATTTTTCTTGGACAAATATCTGGGAGTGGAATTACTGGGTCAAAAGATAGGTATGTGTTTAACTTGGTAAGAAACGGCCAAATTGTTTTCCGAAATGGTGGTACCATGTACATCCCTACCAGCAATGTATCCGATCATAGCTGTTCCATATCCCTGCTGACATTTGGTGTTGTCAGTCTTTAATTTTAGCCATAATGTGAGTATATGGTGGTATCTCATTGTTACTTTTATTTGCATTTCCCTAATCCCTAATGACGTTGAGCACTTTTTTATGTGTGTACTTTTGCCCATCATTTTTAATTAGATTGTCTTTTATTATTGAGTTGTATTTGTTCTTCATATATTCTGGATACAAGTTATTTGTCAGGTGTATATTTTATTAATATTTTATTTAACTGTGTCTTGCCTGTTCATTTTCTTAACAGTGTCTTTTGATGAGCAAAAGTTTTATTTTTGATTGAGAGTAACTTACCAAATTTTTGTGATTATTACTTTTTGTATCCCTAAGAAATCTTTACTTACCTCTGTATTGAGAATATATTTTCCTTTTTTTTTTCCTAAAAGTGTTTTTATATTTAGGTCTGTGGTCCATCTCAAATTCATTTTTATGTGCAACGTTGGGGTCAGGATTCACTTTTTTCCCTATGGATATTCAGTTGTTCTACCACCATTTATTGAAAAGACTTTTCCTTTTGCCTTTAATTGTTTTGGTATCTTTGTTGAAAGCCATTTGTCCTAGTGTGGGGCCTATTCCTGAACTCTGTTCTCTTCCTTTGGTCTACTTGTCTTTATCCTAATCCTGCTCAGTCTTGATTACAGTAGTTTCATGCTGAGTCTGTAAGTCAGCTAGCGTAAGTAGTGCAGCTTTGTTGTTTCGTTTCAAGATTCTTTTGGCTAAGTCCTGGCATTTCCACATAAATTTTAAAAATTGCCTCATCCATTTCTATCAAAAAATGAGTATATAGAAATACAATTCATTTTCATGTATTAATTTTATACCTGGAGACATTGCTACACTAAGTTTTTAGTGCATAGTTCCTGAACACCCTGGACTTTCTTCCCTTCATGTTTTCCTATGGCTTTGTAGATGTGAATGTCCTTGTCTTTTGTGTCTACCTCCTACAGAGGTCCAGTGGGAATGCCATGGCATTGTGAAGTTGTCTTACACTGTCCCAGCTGGAATCATATAGTCCCCCTAAGAGTCTCTGTTAGTGCACCTTCCACAGTCAGTCTTGAATGAGCCATTTTTTGAAGGCAAGAGCTTTACTTTATCTTCCTCTCCATCCCCACAATATTGAGCACAGCATCTTGTTCACAGTCTGGAACGTATCTTTTCAACATTTCTCTCAAATGGTAGGGAATTATGTAGTTGTTGGGTGAAGGTGGGGGACATTCTTATAGGAAACCTCAATCAAATGGAATACACCAATTGGAATATACTCAATCAATTGGAATCAACTGGAATACCCTGAGGTATATCCTAAAAAGGGAATATAGACTTTTTATCAAAAACTTAGCCGTATGTTTTTCCTATTCAAAAATATGTTTACTAGTGGATGATTTACGACACTCTAAATGACTTGGGTTTTTGCTGCCAATTTTGAATTTTTGTACATCTAAATATGTTTCTTCTTACTTCATTTTTGTTTTCTAGGTGGCTGATTGTTCTTGGGATGAAACAATAAAGATCTATGACCCTGCTTGTCTTACTATTCCTGCTTGAGATACACTACTCTGATCAGAAACAGAGGATGTTGGCTGAAGAACTGCCTAACAGCAAATAAATTAACTATGGAAAACATAGACATTATGCTTTTATATGCTATTCAGATTTCAAATCTTTCCAGTTTACCCTGGAATCAGTTTTGAGGGAGCTGATAAAGGCTTTGGCTCACTCATTAAGCCTGATACATAAGCCATATTTCTTAAAATTCTAAGAAATAATTAATGTTATGGTATATCTTATTATCTATTAAAATGTAGTCTCTGGGTCATAAAATGGATGAAAATATGGGATATCAGGTTATACTTACATAAATAGTGATATATTTCATTTTTAATTTGTCATTTTTGATGTAAAATACAATCACTGCTGTGATAAATAAACTGTATCTGTGGATCATTTATCATTTTATGACTTCCCCAAAAAGACTGCTCTTTCTAATACATTGTATATGTGAATACAGTATTATATGTAATATAGATATATCTGTGGTTCAGTAACAGGACACTAGAATATATTTAATTTATTCTTTTATTTAGTAGCTGTTTATTGAGCATTTACTCAGTGCTTGACACATAGACTGAGTGAGATTCTCTCAAGGACTGGTGCTATGTTTTTAAGAACATGGAATGCTATGAGCTAACAGCTTACTTTTTTTTTTTTAGCATTTATTCACATATTTTTAGATATTATACTTATGACTCTATAATTTTGTCTTCCCACTTCTCTAATATCAAAAATTTTTTAGACTGTCAATTGAACAGAAAGTTTTAGGTCCTACTAAGGCTTCTAGCTATTGCCCTTGAAACCAGGCCTAAGTGCTGCTATAATGCTCCTTGTCACATCCCTAAGGTTTCTTGAAAAAGCTCTAGGTACAGATGAACTGAAAAAAAAAAAAAAAAAGTACGTTAAAGGGGAAAAATCAGTGAAACAAACTACTTTGCATAACACTTATATTTCCTATATAATATTAAGATATACTATAAGTGGTAAAGATTATAATTCTTAAGTTCTTTTTAAAGAACAAAATATGCTTATAATAACCAGAGCAAAAATAAACTAAAATATATATATTGCCTTTATAAATTTGCTTGTTTACTTCTTGCAGAAAAAATTTAAGACAGCTTAAGATATAAAAACAAAACAGCATAAATTAAGAAGTGGAACCAAAGACAGAAAGTGGAGCCAGGAGTGGGGCTTGAGTATACATACCTCAAAGTCCCGCAAAGTTACTACTGACTGGGTCAAAGATTTACCACTAAGGTTTCTAGCCTCATAAATGGGAAATCTGATCAGCTACACAGTTCAGTGCCTGTAGCCTAGAGGGCAGACTCTGTCCTTGTGCCAGGCTTGGCCCTAGCGCCCTGCCTGGCTCAGGCAACAGAAGGGGCTCAGCAACTGTTAGTTAAATGAATGAATGGTCTCAGGGAAAATACAGCTCTTTTTGGTTCTTTTTTTTTTTTTTTTTTTTTCTGTTATTTTGAGACGGAAGCCTCACTATGTTGCCCAAAACTGGTCTTGAACTCCTAGGCTCAAGCCATCCTTCTTCAGACTCCCAAGTACCTGGGACTACAGGCACGTGGCACAGTGCTTTTGGTTCTTAGATCAGCAATACAGATTGCTTTTGAGAGGTTCGATAAAGAGGACACCACTTAACCTCCTAAGTATACTGCAATGAACATGGTGCTTAGCCACATCCTTAGAGTTGTCACACTGATAAGTTTGACAGCCTTTTTTCTTGCTGCTTGCCTCTATATGAACGAACGGCATTACACCAAGGTGTGGTCAGTAAAAGTGGGTTTACAATGGGTATTCTCTGTATCAGCAGAATCTGAGATAGACCCTTAAAAGTATCCAACCCAAAGTAGTCAGACATGGTGGCATGCACCTACTGTAGTCCCAGATACTCGGGAGGCTAAGGCAGGAGGATCGCTTGATCCTGGGAAGTTGAGGCTGCAGTGACCCAGGCTAAGGCATTCTGGCCTAGGTGACAGAGCAAGACCTTGTCTCAAAAATATCTAACCCAAATAATATTTACAATGAAATTATTTCCTTTCCTTCTAGAATGCAAGAGGTTTTATTAATAAAATGTTCTATCATGTATCTTTTGAAACAAAAACTTTTATTTTAAAAACTAACCTCTCCCTTGATTTATTTTTTCCCTCTACTCCAGGAATGTTAGAGATGTTTAGAACACTGGCTTTATAATATATAACTCAGGTTCTTGGAGTCTATCATTGTGAGAGTGGATGAATGCTTATCCAGTTGGTTCCCTGGAACTAGAATTGGAAAACTCTAAGGATTCTCTCCTGAAAGACAATGTGCAAGATTTTTGAATCCTTGGTAGATCACAAGTTAAGCAGCTTTTGGACTTTAGAGGATGACCAGTCATTCTTTCTGGGTTGGGAAATCAGCATTTGTCTCCTGGCTGCTGAGCTCTTAGCTTTCATCTTGCGGGCTTCCCCGCAAGCTCCTCCTGTACCTGCAATGACAAAACAGCACTAAAGAGTGGATAAAGGAAAAGGGAACTCAGTTACTGATTTGTGGTCAGGGCACCATGTGAGATGCTTTATATATGTTATCACTTGTAATCTCTATAACATCCCTGCAAGGTAGCCTTCCTTGTTTTCAGGACAAGGAAGCCAGTGTTCTCAGGAGTCATAGTAGCCAAAAAATAATGAAATGAATTTGAAATCTGGAATGATTGAATCCAAACCCATGGTCCTGCCACATAGTCTCCTTTTCTTAGGAATAACAGAAATTGGCACACTGAGAAATAGTTGTAAGATGTAGAACTCTCTGGTGAGTAGATCCTGATTTTTCCTGAAAGAATTGACAGAATTGAGTTTCCAAGTCTCAAGAGCTAAGCTGAGCCTTAGTCTTGGTAGGGAGTGACCCTACCAAGGTCCATCACGCCCAGGGAGATCCAGGCTGAGTCAGCTATCCTTTCTGCCTTTGGCACTTCTTAACTGTGTATCTTAGCAATAATTTGGCTCTTCCAAAAATGAACTCGAATTTCTTACTTAAAAGTCTTCTCGGCCGGGCGCGGTGGCTCAAGCCTGTAATCCCAGCACTTTGGGAGGCCGAGACGGGCGGATCACGAGGTCAGGAGATGGAGACCATCCTGGCTAACACGGTGAAACCCCGTCTCTACTAAAAAATACAAAAAAACTAGCCGGGCGAGGTGGCGGGCGCCTGTAGTCCCAGCTACTCGGGAGGCTGAGGCAGGAGAATGGCGTAAACCCGGGAGGCGGAGCTTGCAGTGAGCTGAGATCCGGCCACTGCACTCCAGCCCGGGCAACAGAGCAAGACTCCGTCTCAAAAAAAAAAAAAAAAAGTCTTCTCCTTGTATTTGCTTATCCACTTAAATGCTTTTTAGTTTCATGTTAATACTGAATACTCCCAAATCTGTACACCTACCTTCCCCACCTGGGTTTCCCACAAGCCTTTGCACTCATTTTGTTCCAACCAAACTCACTTGCCCACTAACCCAGCTTTTCCTCCTGCACATGCTTTTTCATTTGTTGACAAAAGTTAAGCTGTTATAAAAGATCCCTTTGGGTCAAGCTAAAGACCTAAACACCATCCTTGGTCCTTCCCTTATTCCCACTTCTCCATATATATCGAATGAGATCCTTTTTATCCCCTAAACACTGCTCCCTTCTATCTCTTCCCTCAGTCCAACCACCATTGCTCCAGTTCAAGCCATCATTAGCTTTTCTCTGGACAATTGCAGCAGCTTCCTAAATGGTGTGTCTGTTTCCAGTTCTGTGTCCTCAGAGCCCTCCTCCTCAACACAGCTGCCGGAGATGGATCTCAAATGCAATCTGATTACATCAATTTCAGTATAAAACCTTTCTCTGCTTATAGGATTACCTATAGGAAAAAATTCAAGCTTACTAACCAAGCAGCCAGGGTCCTCCAGGGATAGCCCTTGCCTCTGTCTACAGCACCGCTTCTCTTCACACACAACCAGTGTGCTCACAAATTCCTCATGTAAGTGATGCAGGTTTTTGGCTGGTCCATGTGCCTGGACTACCCTGCTCTTGGCTCGGTAAATTCTTACCCATCATGTAAAAGTCACATTAGGCTGGGCACGGTGGCTCATGCCTGTAATCCTAGCAGTTTGGGAGGCCAAAGTAGGCGGATCACCTGAGGCCTGGAGTTTGCGACCAGCCTGGCCAACATGGCGAAACCCCGTCTCTACTAAAACTACAAAATATTAGCCAGACATGGTGGTGAGTGCCTGTAATCCCAGCTACTTGGGAGACTGAGGCAGGAGAATTGCTTTAACCCAGGAGGCGGAGGCTGCAGTGAGCCAAGATTGCACCATTGCATTCCATCCTGGGTAACAAGAGCGAAACTCCATCTAAAAATATAATAATAAATAAAAATCCCATTAAATAAAGAATAAGATTGACGACATACAAAAATCAAAACTGCAAAACATATCACTAGCAAAGCTAAAAGAGGACCTAATGAAAGGATATACTGGCAACATACATAGAATGGATGGTTAATAGCCAAACTTTACAAAGAGCTCTTAAAAATCACTAAGAAGTCTGGGCATGGTGGCTCACGCCTGTGATCCCAGCACTTTGGGAGGCTGAGGCAGGTGGATCACCTGAAGTTAGGAGTCCAAGACCAGCCTGGCCAACATGGTGAAACGCCATCTCTATTAAAAATATTAAAAACTAGCTGAGTGTGGCAGCTGACGCCTGTAGTCCCAGCTACTCAGGAGGCCTAGACAGGAGAATCACTTGAACCCTGGAGGCGGAGGTTGCAGTGAGCCGAGATCAAAACATGGCACTCCAGCCTGGGCAACAAGAGCGAAACTCCGTCTCAAAAACAAACAAACAAAAAAAGTCACTAAGAAGATACCAAACAAAAGTTGGATAAGGATATCAATAAATAATTCACAGATGGAACCTCCACCTCCCAGTTTCAGTGATTCTGCTGCCTCAGCCTCCAGAGCGGTTGAGATTACAGGCATGTGCCACCATACCCGGCTAATTTTTGTGTTTTTAGTAGAGACAGCGTTTCACCATGTTGACCAGGCTGGTCTTGAACTCCTGACCTCAAGTGATTCGCCTGCCTCGGCCTCCTAAAGTGCTGGGATTACAGGTGTGAGCCACCATACCCAGCCAAAATTTTAAATTACCCTTAGACCCAGCAATTTCACCTCTAGGATTCCCTCTCTCCCCCTTTCCCAAAATACCTGTAGAAGTATGGCTATGTCCAAGGGTATTCGTTACATAGTTTGCTAAAACCCAAATGCCTGTCTACAGAAAGGTTATACTGTAGAACAGTTATTGAAAAGAGTAAGTCATTTGAAAAAATATGCTATTTCTATGTAAAAAAATCACTCCAAAACTTGGTAGTTTTAAACAACACACATTTATCATCTCACAGTTTCTATAGATCGGGAATCCAGAAACAACTGAGTTGTTTGAGCTCAGGTTTTCTCATGGCACCACAGTTATTTCCATGGTTATCAGACCTCAATTACTCAACCACATTGGGACTCTCCATAGGCAGAATGTCCCTACAATGTGGCCATTCGGCTTCCCCAGACTTAATGCTACGAGAAAAAGGACATACAAGATGGAAGCGTCAGTGTTTTATAAACTAAAGTCAGGAGTGACCTCCATCACTTCTGCCAGGTTCTGTTAGCTACACAGACCAACCCTGCTTCAGCGTGGGAGGAGTTAACATAAGGGTGTGAATATGGGGAAGCAGGTATCACTGGGGACTATCTGGAAGGCTAATTCCCATAATACACTTTTTAAAGTAGGAAATTATAGACAAACATGCATGATATCCTGGTTTTGTTATTTTTTTAAAGGGGGAGTTTGTGTGTGTATAAACATACGTACAAAAAGACTGAAAGGTTCCACACTGAACACAGCGAGCTCTATGTTGTAGGGTTGGGGATGGTGAACACTGAAGAGAGCGTGTTTACTTATTTATAAATTTGTTTTTCTCTTATGTACCACAATAAGCATGTATTACTTTTACAATTAAAAATAATGAAATAAGCTTTCAGGCCGGGCGCGGTGGCTCAAGCCTGTAATCCCAGCACTTTGGGAGGCCGAGGCGGGCGGATCACGAGGTCAGGAGATCGAGACCATCCTGGCTAACACGGTGAAACCCCGTCTCTACTAAAAATACAAAAAATTAGCCGAGCATGGTGGCGGGCGCCTGTAGTCCCAGCTACTCAGAGGCTGAGGCGGGAGAATGGCATGAACCCGGGAGGCGGAGCTTGCAGTGAGCCGAGATCGCGCCACTGCACTCCAGCCTGGGCGACAGAGCGAGACTCCGTCTCAAAAAAAAAAAAAAAGAAATAAGCTTTCAAAGAGAATGTATTTCCTTCTCCAGGAAGCCTTCTCTGCTACTGCTATCAAGCTGATGTACTTGCCCTCCGGGCGCTCCCGTTTTCTGCCACACAATCCCGCTGTTGCTAAGGACGAAGGTGGTGTGTTCATCTTTGAGTCCTCTGTGGCTAACAGAGTACCTAGGCACAAAATACTTGTAGTATATGTTTGTTGAATGGATGGATAAACTAAAGGATTTATTTAATACCATTAATGTTTATTGAGTAGCTCCAAAGATGATGTGCTTGAGTCTAGACCCTTGGTACACTGATACCAATAGCTATTTGACCTTTAGATCTACATTTTTGTTCATCTAGATCATTTAACCTTCTAAACATGGTATTCTTAGTTTTTCACAATTTTTAAAAGGAGCTCATCTAGTATCTGGTTTTGTGGGAGATGGGGGTTAAGGTTTTTTTCTTTCCAAAAGAATTATATGCAACAAAGTGGAGAAAATGTGTGGTTTTATGCCACTGTAGGTTTCAAATATTGAGCTAAATTGTCTTGCCTAAATGAGAAGAGTAAGATAGCTGAATCAGCCCCAAATCTTTTACCTAATGTTAGTATCACAAATGGATGCAATTATAATTGCGGGCAGAAATGAATCATTCCAAAAGTAGGTCTGTGCAGCCACTTCTTTATATTAATATAAAGCACTTGGGATGGCTTAAAGCAGCCATAGTTTCACTGGAATAGTCTCTAGAAGCAGAAATCTGTTATTTGCCGATGTCTGTAAGTTAATTTTCAGAGCTTTTAATCAATATATTTTGAATATGCAGTTATACCACACACATATACATAATGTGAACTGGTGCTTCAGACTTCATTATTTCCTAAATAACGTTAACTCTAGAAAAAAAGTCACTTAAACAGCCAATAGTATGTAACCACAAGTTTTAGCAACAAAAACCGAGAGCTCCCCAGAGAACCGGAAGCACGTGTTTCAGTATAATGCTTTCCAGCTATTCCTGGAAAGTTGGCACCCTGGGCCATTCACAAACATTTTTTTGAGTGCCCACCTGGGGCGGGGGACAGGAAGGTAGCCCTCCGAGGCGCCGGGCACATGAGCTGATGGACTGGTTGACACTGAGCTCTCTAGAGCTCACCAAAGTGAGCATCCAAAGCCCAAAATGCTGGCCAAATGAAGGGCTGCCGTGATGCTGCTGATTCCTGCTGTAATTTTTTTTCTTCCCCTGTTGCAGTAAATCACGACTTCAACACCTTGGCTAAAGTGTCGCGTTCAGCACAGAGATGGAAGGAAGAGGCAGAAAACAGAAGAACCGCGAGAGAAATGGATCCTGTCTATTAAGGCAACATGATGCGGCGTTAAAAGGTTAGTAGGTTGCGATCCCTGGGGCTAAGAGAAATAAACTGCTGGCGGTGAACGAAAGGGGTGCTGGAGCGCAGCGATCTCGAACCTTTCCCTTACAGCCAAACCCTGGCCAATGCCACAGATTTCAAATCGCCTTAAAACTAAACTGTCTGGCGCTTAACGGTTCCCTCGGCTGAGCGAAACCCTTGGCTGCTGCTGATATAACTACAGGTCCGCGAGAGTTACTTTCCAGGGAACTGAATTCAGAAGAAAGAGTCACCGAAGCCTTACTCCTATCCCAAAATTAGAATTCCCTTTTTCTTAAGTCATATAGGAAACACACAGTTCACAAGTCCTGCGGTGCAAAGGTGTGAACCCTGGCCCAGGGAGGTGGTGACTCCCCCGCCCTCTGCCTCCCTCCCGGTTGTCCTGCTTCCGAAAGCAACCCACGACGGTCCCGCAGGGTGAGGGTTCCCTGGGATCAGTTCCCTGGGATCGGAGAATGCTACGCGGAGTCTCCCTACAGGGTGAGGGGCCCCGGGTTCACGCCCCCTCCCCTTCTACTCCCCCATTCTGCGAGCGCAGCCAGCCTCCTCTCCCACGCTTCGGGAAGCGTCGCCCCCGAGCTTCTCGGTTCCTGGTGGTGGCTACTTGCGGTTGTGACTTCGTTTGTGCGCGTTTGCTTATTCACATCTTTGCCTCAATTATAATGTGTGTCCCCGCCACCAGGCTCCGCTGCTGTACGAGACCACTGAACCCCCTGAAAGCTTCCCTGGAGCCGCGCGCATAATCCCGGGACCCTCCCTGGAAGGCGCGCCGAGAGCGGTGCGCGTGGCCTGGCACCGGAAGGAGCCAGCTTCCGTGCTCCGAGGCACCCCCGGACAGCGCCCCGGGCCGCGGGTTCCTCCTCTGATACCCGTGCGTCGGCGCCGGGATCGGGAGCTTCAGGAGCCCACCGGCACTAACGGTTTTCGCTT
>NW_012119376.1:8314687-8347437 GCF_000951035.1 Colobus angolensis palliatus | reverse complement strand
GCTCCGCCACCGCTGGGTGCAGCGAGGCCGGCGCGATGCGGCAGCTGTGCCGGGGACGAGTGCTGGGCATCTCGGTGGCCATCGCGCACGGGGTCTTCTCGGGCTCCCTCAACATCTTGCTCAAGTTCCTCATCAGCCGCTACCAGTTCTCCTTCCTGACCCTGGTGCAGTGCCTGACCAGCTCCACGGCGGCGCTGAGCCTGGAGCTGCTGCGGCGCCTCGGGCTCATCGCCGTGCCCCCTTTCGGTCTGAGCCTGGCACGCTCCTTCGCGGGGGTCGCGGTGCTCTCCACGTTGCAGTCCAGCCTCACGCTCTGGTCCCTGCGCGGCCTCAGCCTGCCTATGTATGTGGTCTTCAAGCGCTGCCTGCCCCTGGTCACCATGCTCATCGGCGTCCTGGTGCTCAAGAACGGCGCGCCCTCGCCAGGGGTGCTGGCGGCCGTGCTCATCACCACCTGCGGCGCCGCCCTGGCAGGTGAGCGGGCCCCGCGCAGATCCCCAGCCGACCCCACCCACCCCTCTCCGTCGGGCAGAGACCGCGGGGATCACTGAGTGCAACGACCTCACTTCCAGATGGGGAGACTGAGGCAGAGAGGGGCAGAGAGCTTTGAAAGTGGTCGCTCAGCTCGCAAAAGGGACTTCCGAGACCCAGCGAGCTCCCCAGCTCTCCGGCTTCCTCCCACAAGTCCCCCTGCCCTCTATGTCCTGGATTCCGACCCTCCACCCTGCTTCACCTGGCATCGCCCTTCCTGCCGCCCCCTCCCTTGGTCTTCCCCTGTCACCCCACTCTCCGGGAGAGGTGGGAGGGCCGCCTGAGCCTAGGAGCTGGAGTTCTCCAAGCCAGGACCAAGCCGGAAGGAGGGGGCCGTGAACTTCCTTGGGTCACCAGGGGCTGGAATAGAGGTGGGGGATGGGGGGGAAGCTTAGGCTCCCGGGGCTACTACTGCGGGGTGTGTCGTGCCGCGCGAGGGGCTGCGGGCCTGAGGCAGACGACCCAGGTGCTGAGCGAGACGAGAGCCGGGGCAGGGGGAAGCTTCACTGGGGGCCAGGACAGGCGTTCTCCCCTGCTTCTGGCCGCTCCGGGTTACAGGCCACTGGCTGGGGCTCCCTCTCCCTTTGGTGCCCCACGGGGCAGGGGCTGCGGAGTGCAGGTACCACGCGCCCGAGTGACCTCGGTGCCAGCTCGGGGAAGCCACAGCACCTGCCCCGAGGGCATCTGCGCTCTCTGGGGCCTTTGTCGTGGACGGGGGAATATGGGGTGACCCGGGGATATGGCGGGAAGGCGCTCTGAGCACTGACTGAGTTTGGCTGTCGCATTTGACACGGGTGGCTGAGGGATGGCGGGCGTCTGTCACTCAGGAATCGGTGGGCAGAGCTGGGGCGCGAACCCAGTCTCCTTTCCTATCCGACGCGTTTTCCAGGTGGGTCCACGCCCACGCCAACCTGCTGTCTTCTCTCTTTTACCTTCCTGCCCGGGCTTGGCCGTCCTCCTCGTGCGCCGCAGGAGCCGGCGACCTGACGGGCGACCCCATCGGGTACGTCACGGGAGTGCTGGCGGTGCTGGTGCACGCCGCCTACCTGGTGCTCATCCAGAAGGCCAGCGCTGACACAGAGCACGGGCCCCTCACCGCGCAGTACGTCATCGCCGTCTCCGCCACTCCGCTGCTGGTCATCTGCTCCTTCGCCAGCACCGACTCCATCCACGCCTGGACCTTCCCTGGCTGGAAGGACCCAGCTATGGTCTGCATCTTCGTGGCCTGCATCCTGATCGGCTGCGCCATGAACTTCACCACGCTGCACTGCACCTACATCAACTCGGCCGTGACCACCAGCTTCGTGGGCGTGGTAAAGAGCATCGCCACCATCACGGTGGGCATGGTGGCCTTCAGCGACGTGGAACCCACCTCTCTGTTCATTGCCGGCGTGGTGGTGAACACCCTGGGCTCCATCATTTACTGTGTGGCCAAGTTCATGGAGACCAGAAAGCAAAGCAAGTACGAGGACCTGGAGGCCCAACCCAGGGGAGAGGAGGCGCAGCTAAGTGGAGACCAGCTACCATTCGTGATGGAGGAGCTGCCTGGGGAGGGAGGAAATGGCCGGTCAGAAGGTGGGGAGGCAGCAGATGGCCCCGCTCAGCAGAGCAGGCAAGAGGTCAGGGGCAGCCCCCGAGGAGTCCCGCTGGTGGCTGGGAGCTCTGAAGAAGGGAGCAGGAGGTCGTTAAAAGATGCTTACCTCGAGGTGTGGAGGTTGGTTAGGGGAACCAGGTATATGAAGAAGGATTATTTGATAGAAAACGAGGAGTTACCCAGTCCTTGAGAAGGAGATGCATGTATGTACCTATGTGCATACACTTATTTTATATGTTAGAAATGACATGTTTTAATGAGAGGCCTCCCCATTTTATTCTTTGAGGAGTGGGAAAGGGAAGAAAAGAAAGAAGCTGAAAGGTACTGACACAGAGCAACAAAATTAGCACCTGTGTGAATTATTTAGTGTAACTTCACCTGAGGCATCACAGAGACAGAAGAATGTCAAGGTACTTAACAAAGTAAGGCAATGGTTTCTGCTTCAGACTCCTGGCACATTTAATTTTTTTCATTATAACCATAACTAAATATCTGCATGTACCAAGAGTCCCCAAGCCACCCCCTCCAAAGATGGAGTGTAGAAATGATGAGAGCATTTAATAAGTTCAAAGATGACATTCAGGGATGCATTTTTGATGATAGAACTACAGTTTTTATCGCCAGCTGGGCAAAGAGTATATTGCTGAAATGATATATAAATATACTGAATTGATGTTTACTGATTATAGTCATCTGAAATACCATATTTACTCTGATTCTACTCACTTGTTTTTTAAAAATAGGTGTCCTATTACTGTATTATATATTGATAGAAACTGTAAAAGCTATTTTGAAAATATGAGTTCTTAGCTTTAATCATGAAGTCTAGTTTGCTTTTAGTAATTATCTTAAAAGTTGTTCCATTCATTGCTTTATAATATTTATTATTGAATGCCAAACCTGTTCTTTTTTTTTTTTTTTTTTTTACTGTGTCCAATATTCTTTCAGGCAAATGCAATGGCTGGAATATAATTCAGAATTAACTGAAACCCAGCCAGAAGAGGGACCACCTGTAAAGCAAGTCCTTTCAAGTTGTGCTGCACATCCCAAACCATGTTACAAAAAGAGCAACTGCTATATTCACATTATGATATTTTTCTATCTTAAATTTGTCCAAATAAAGTATGAGTCTAACTATTAAAAGATACATTGTTAGAAATTTATTTTAGACACCTGTTCTATTGTTGCTGTATAGTTGTTTGTGTTTGCCTCCAATGTGTGGTCATAGTATCTGGTGTGTAGGGGCCACACCACTGGAAACTTCCTAAATTAACAAAGCTGTTTGGTTTGAAATAACAACAAAAACAGAAACACATCTTCCAGTGAAGGAAGCTGTTAATGGCCTGGTGCGGCAGCTCATGCCTCTAATCCCAGCACTTCGGGAGGCCAAGGCAAGCAAATGGCTTGAGCTCAGGAGTTCAAGCCAGGCCTGGGCAACATGGCAAAACCCCATCTCTGCAAAAAATATCAAAAATTAGCCAAGCGTTGTGGTGTGCACCTGTAGTCCCAGCTACTCAGGAGGCTGTGATAGGAGGATCACCTGAGCCGGGGAAGTCGAGGCTGCAGTGAGTTCTGATTATGTCACTACACTACAGCCTGGGCAACAGAGTGAGGCCCTGTCTCAAAAACAAACAAACAGGGCGTGGTGGTGTGTGCCTGTAGTCCCAGCTACTCAGGAGGCTGAGGCAGGAGAATCGCTTGAACCTGGGAGGTGGAGGTTACAGTGAGCTGAGATCGTGCCATTGCTCTACAGCCTGGTAACAGGGCGAGACTCCGCCTCAAAAACAGACAAACAAACAGAAAATGATAAAACACTCCATTGCACTGAGGTACAAAAGCCATCCACACCAGACTTCAGTTAACATGGAGTCTGAGAAGTAATAAATGGTCATGTCCACCAGGGAGGAAGCCTTCTGTGAGCTCCAGGCAGGAGAGATACTTTGAGAGTGAGGGGGTATTCAGATCTGCCAGCATGTTGCTGAGATTCTCAGGTAGTAGCATCTTATATTTTTCTTTCTTTTCTAAAAATCAAAGCAAAGCAAAAAGCAGAAGCAAAAATGAGGTTTCAGCTCCATCAGTTTGGCTCCACAAGCGACTGAGCAAGTGCAATTGTGGTTTGTGATTGGCCCTGGTTTGCTGGTTTCCACAGGCAATTGACTGTTTCCAGAGGTGCCTCCACAAGCCATTTAAGATGTAGGAGACCTCACATACTGCAGTTAGAAATGGTTTGCCAGGGTTATGATGACTTCTTCAAAATTAAGCATTAATTTTAATGCTAACATGCCAAAGGGCAACATCGCATTGCAACTCTATAAAGCTGAGAATTAATGAAAAGCAGCAAAGTTGGATGAAGCATATATTTCTTGTGGCTATCACTGCCAGATAAGTGGATAGAATGGTTTTTTTCACTGAAAAAAAAAAAAAAGAAATCTCCTTTGGTTAAAAATGTGAGTTTGCATTTATAGCAAAAGGACTAACTCTTTCCTGCCAATGAACTTATAGAGACACTGTATTTGACTTCTTGTTTCTAGAGAAACAGAACCCATAAGAGAGTGAGATTTTAAGTAAGTGGTAATTGTGGGGCAGTCTGAAGTCTGTAGGCCATGCTGGCAGGTGAGAGACTCAGGCAGGGTTTCTATGTTGCAGTCTTGAGGCAGAATTGATGTTGCTACTTCTGGAAACCTCGCTCTTTGGTCTGTAGGCCTTCAACTAATTGGAAGACACATCTCACAAATGTCTTTGCAGCAACATCTAGACTGCTATTTGACCAAACAGCTGGGTACCACAGCCTAGCCAAGTTGACATATAAAAGTAATCCTTCCTCCACTGGAGGCAATCCGAGACTCTGGTCTACCCTGACCTTCGGGCTCTAGTAAGACCTTGCATCAAGCAGGCAGGGGGCTTCTGAGGCGCTCCAGGATATCCGTATGGATGGGACTCCACTGGAAGTCACTCACCATTGTTGTTAGACTGACCCAGTCTTTTTCGGTCTACCCCATTCTGACAACTTGGATTTTCCCTTGTTTCTGAGATTACACCCCCACCTAGTACCCTCTGAGCCCTCGCTTCGACAACCCGTTCCTATATCAATTCTTCATGGCTGAGGCCCAGCCTCACGCTCACCTGTCACTTCCCAACTAGAATCTGTCTCTAAAATACAACGTGATGTCAGACAGACCTTCTCAATGCTGGACCTGTTGCTGACCCCCTCCCCCTACATGCTGTCTAGCCTTATTTTATTTTATTGAGACAAGGTCTTGCTTTGTCACCCAGGTTGGAGTGCAGTGGTGCAATCATAGTTCACTGCAGCCTCAAACTCCTGGGCTCAAGTGATCCTCCCAACTCAGCCTCCCGAGTAGCTGGGACTATAGCTGCATGCCATCATGCCTGGCCAATTAAAAAAAATTTTTTTTGTAGAGATGAAGGTCTCACTGTGTTGCCCAAGCAGATCTCGAACTCCTGGTCTCAAGCAATCCTCTCACCTTAGCCTCCTAAAGCATTAGAATTACAGGCATGAACCACTCTGCCTGGGCCTAGCTTTCTATTATTGAGGAATAGATGAATCAGAAACCCTGGGGAAAGGCTGGGCACAGTGGCTGACACTTGTAATCCCAGCACTTTGGGAGGCTGAGGTGGGCAAATCACTTAAGCCCAGGAGTTCAAGACCCGCCTGAGCAATATGGTGAAACCCTGCCTCTACAAAAAAATTAGCCAGGTGTGGTGGTGTGTGCTTATCGTCCCATCTACCTGGGAGGCTGAGGTGCGGGGATCACCTGAGCCCAGGAAGGTTGAGGCTGCAGTGAGCTGTGATCATGCCACTGCACTATAGCCTGGGTGACAGAGAAAGACCTTATCTCAAAAATAAATAGGCCAGGTGTGGTGGCTCACGCCTGTAATCCCAGCACTTTGGGAGGATGAGATGGGCGGATCACGAGGTCAGGAGATCGAGACCATCCTGGCTAACACCGTGAAACCCCGTCTCTACTAAAAATACAAAAAATTAGCCGGGCGTTGTGGCGGGCGCCTGTAGTCCCAGCTACTCAGGAGGCTGAGGCATGAGAATGGCGTGAACACAGGAGGTGGAGCTTGCAGTGAGCCGAGATCGCGCCACTGCACTCCAGCCTGGGCAACAGAGCGAGCCTCCGTCTCAAAAAATAAATAAATAAATAAATAATAAAGAAACAGTGGGGCAATGACTCTCAGAACTGTGTAGGTGAGAGGGTGCATGAATGTTACCGGGGTTGCTGAGCAGAGCTGAGCACTGACCTGACCTCTTGTAAGACCAGCAGTCCTACAAAAGCAATCACTCATTGTCAGAGGACACAGTGATCTAAGCGACTAATAGCAATACTTCACGAAGACAAAAGTGAGTGGAACTCTTAAGTCCTTAACTGACTGAAGACACTTTTGCATTTCAGTTTGGGAACTTTCTATTGACCTATGTTCAAGCTCACTGATTCTCTCTTTGGCTGTGTTCAGTCTTTGGATGAGCCCATCAAAGGCATTCTTCATTTTTGTCACAGTGTCATTGTTAACTTCTAGCATTTCCTTTTGATTCAGAGTTTTTCTCCTCTCTGTTTACATTACCCATCTGCTCTTGGATATGTCTGCTTTTCCCATGAGCGCCCTTACCATATTAATCACAGTTATTTTAAATTCCCCATCTGATAATTCCAGAACCTGTGTTATATCCGACACTTGCTTTGTCTCTTCAGATGTGTTTTTTCCTCACCTATTTAGCATGCCTTATAATTTTTTTATTGGAACTTACATGCTGTATTAGAAAATATAAACTGAGGCAAACAGGCCTCTAGTGTGAAATTTCATGCTAATCTGGCTAGAAGTCAGGTTCTGTTGAATGTTTGCTGTGACTGTAGGTGCCAGAGGCTGCAAACTTCCTCTAGTGTCCTTGTTTTTGTCTCCCTGTTGTCTTGGGCTTCCCTGAGAAGTCTTTCTCCCTTAGAGCCAGGCACATTGCCACTCTTTCAGCTGGAATCCACTGCGGGTGTGGTGGTAAGGTGTGGGGGAGGGGAAGTGGTCTGCAATCTTATTAAACTTCAGCCTTTTAGTGGGCCTGTGTCCCTAGTCTCTGACCTTCACAAGTGTTTGCTGGCATGTTTCCCCCTCTCCTTACATGAGACACGAAGTCTAGAGGACCCAAAAATGGGAGAGATGCCCTTTACCCAGGTGGGATAAGGCTCTGGTGAGCCTTTGACCCTGGGAGTCACAAGCCTGAGTCTTAGTAATCTTTTTTTTTTTTTCTTTTGAGACTGAGTCTCACTTTGTTGCCCAGGCTGGAGTGCAGTTGCGTGATCTCGGCTCGCTGCAACCTCTATCTCCCGGGTTCAAGCCATTCTCCTGCCACAGGCTCCCAACTAGCTGGGACTACAGGCGCCTGCCACCATGCCCCGCTAATATTTGTATTTTTAGTAGAGACAAGGTTTCACCATTTTGGCCAGGCTGGTCTCGAACTCCTGACCTTAGGTGATCCACCTGCCTCAGCCTCCCAAAGTGCTGGGATTACAGGCAAGAGCCACTGCACCCAGCTGAGTCTTAGTAAAATTGACCCCAGTATTGTTATGGAGAGTGCTCTGGTAATCGCAGCGATCACTCTCCCCTCCCCCATCCAGAGGGTAAGGGGCACCTTCTCAGCTCTCCACCACCTGTGGGGCTCCTGGAGGTCAGGCCCATGAAAATGTGATCCTGAGAAATTTCTCCCTCTCTTGATAGACCATATTCAGCCTCCAGAAATTTATCAAAATTCCATTTAAGTGTTTTGACCAATGGCCCCAGTGGCCTCTGCTCCAGGTAAGGAGATCTCAGCTAGAAACTTTCTGGATTTACCTCTCTCCATGCTTAGGGGTGGCAATTTGCCCTGTGACCTCAGTTCTCTGGTCCAAGAATTGTCATTGATTTTCAGTTTTTGTTCATCTTTTTTCTTATGATAAGGATGGAAGTAACCACTTCTAAGTTCTTTCCACATTGGAGCTGTAACCAGAAGTCCTGGGTGAAGACTTTTGAAAAGTCTGCTGAATTTCTCTAAAAACAGAAGGTGTGAAGGGAACCTAGACATTCCTAAGGAAGCTCCCAAGAGAAAACAAAAGTGCCCAAAGCTACTGGCCCTTCTTGTAACTCCCGCCTTCCCATACTGCATGTTGAGTGTTGGTCACTTCTGCATTCAGCCATGGTGACATATGCATGTGGGTAACATTCAAATCCAAGTGCATTGTGAGCAAGAGTCCATGCATATTAAGATTGGCATGCCACGACAGCCGTAATTAGTATCAATTGCTCCTTCACCTTCTTGGAATGCTTCACTTCTGCATAACACAAGCCTCTTCCACTTCTGGATTTTCTTTTACCATGTTTCAACCACCTTCTCTGACACTTGTACTTTTCATGTTAATTTCCCAGTGATGACTGCTAGCCTGACTCATCTGTTGGCTTAGTCTCTAGAAACCATGTTAGATCTGTTAGATCTGCCAGGATGGACTTCATCACAGCATCTACTGAAATGGTACCCTCTCCCTGGCTATGTCCCCTCCCACTTACATACATCACAAGTACTTCTAATTCTGAAATATTTATCTCCCTGTCAGCTTTGTCCTGCTGCTAAGATAAAACAGTAGGGTTTGGAAGAGAGCCTGTGAGCAGAGCAGAATATAACAGAATAGCAGGACACACAACCCATAAAATAGAATCCTAAATCCCTCCTGGGAAACCATCCCCTTCCCACTCTGAGCTCAGATGGTTCATATGGTGTTGACTCCATCCCTGCACCCTTAGAATGAGATTCCAGCCAATCCAAAGTATGTCTTCCACTTGGCTACCAAGGTTAGGTCAGTGACAGTCATGGGACCTGGTCGGAGCCAGTGAGGTGCAAGGATGCTTTTGGCAAGACTTAATTAGGTTGCATATTTTTTTTCTCACTGGATTTGTACCTAGGAGAATGGAGTAGGGTGAAGCAGAGGTGCTGTTGCCATCTTGCCATGAGGAAAAGATGTACTAGGAAGGAAACAACACAGAAAGGTGAGCGGGGTGCAGTGCAGGTTTCTGGAGAGACTGAGTCTTAGTGATCCTAACTGGCCCTGCTATTAAGCTGACTTTCGCCTTGAGTTTGCACTTTTCCTCAGATTGCCAGTTACATAAAACAAAGTCTTTGTTGTTTTTGTTAATTGCTTAAGCCATTTTGATTTGGGACTCCTGATACTTGCAACCCAAAGAGTCCCAAGTGACACAAACATAAATTAACGGCTTTCATCAAGCAGGGTTGGGTAGAGGACGAAAAGACAGTTATTGTTTGTTTGTTTTTGGTTCTGATTTCCTCCAGGGATATGAGCGAAGAAACACAAGCTGGCTCCCTGTTGTCCCTTGCACCCAACTAGGGACTAGATAGGCCTCTTTGGTCTCTTGTAAATCACTGTCTAGCATGTACCACCCATAGTCCTAAATAATCCGTGAGTTTTTCTACTCTCTTTCTCTTCAATTTGCAAGTCAATTGATTCCTACATTTATGCTTAACAAATTCACTGGAGATTGCAGGATATTATAAATTGCATACTACTATAAATAATATAATAGTAATACCAGTAACACCCAGTGCTAATTATTAGTATGCCTGCTATTTGCTAGGTTCAGTTCTAAATGTTTTATATTTACAAATTCATTTTATTCTCACAACATTCCTCTATGTTGCTATGAATATTAGTCCAATCATTCAAGGGGTAAACTGAAGTATGGAGGGGCTAACTAACTTGCCCTAGGTGTTATAGCTAGTAACTTGTAGGTCTGGGATTTGACGTGAACCCTGGTAGTCTGGCTTCAGGGCCCGTGTTTCCCCGCTGTGCCATTCTGCCTCTTGGTGAGAAGCATTCAGTCTGATATCTGAAGCGTAAAGCTGGAGGTGGTGGAAGTGGCAGTAGGGAGTTCTAGTGGTACATGCTAGACAGTGATTTGCAAGAGCCCAGAGAGGTCTATCTAGTCCCCAGTTGGTGCAGGGGACAATGGGGAGCCAGCTTGTGCTTCTTCGCTGACATCCCTGGAGAAAATCAGAACCAAAAACAAACAAACAGTGACTCTCTTTTGGTCTTCTACCCCACCCTGCTTGATGAAAGCCATTAATTTATGTTTGTGTCACTTGGGACTCTTTGGGTTGCAAGTATCAGGAGTCCCAAATCAAAATGGCTTAAGCAATTAACAACAACAAAGTTGTTGTGCAGCTCCATGAGGACCCTGGATCTAGCATTCACTCCTTTCTGCTGTCCTCGGAAGGGAAGAGGATACAACACTATTAGAAGCAATGTGTGGGGTGTGTGTGTGTGTGTGTGTGTGTGTGTGGTTTTCTGTTTGTGAGAGCTTAGGAACCAAGAAAGCAGTTGAAGAACCATGAAAAGCAGAGTAGAGAAAGGTCTCAATTGTTATTATAACAAAGTAGCCCCAAGCTATCCAAACTTTTGGGTCAATAGCTTCTTTAATATTCAAATAATATAACGTATTCCTTCACCTTATATAACCTTGGAAAGCACAGACCTGCACTAGTATTTCAAAGGAGTCGTTGAGCACCGCTGCCCTATCTTAGCAGCATAGCTCAGTGCTGCTAGTTACTTCCTGCTCCAGGCTGCTGTGCTGATGATCACTTTTTTTAAAAAACAGCTTCACTGAGGCTGGGCATGGTGGCTCACACCTGTAATCCTAGCACTTTGGGAGGCTGAGGTGGGAGGATCACTTGAGCCCAGGAGTTTGACACCAGCCTGGGCAACATAATGAGACCTTGTCTCTATTTTTAAAAAATTAAAAAAAAAAAAAAACCTCATTGAAATATAATTTAGATACCATAAAATTTACCTGATTTAAGTGTAAAACTAGTGATCTTTAGTATATTTACAGAGTTGTGCAACCATCACTACCATCTAATTTTAGAACATTTCCTTCACCTAAAAAAATAAAAAACCCTATACCCATTGGAAGTCACTACCCATTTCTTCCCAATCCTTCAGCCCCCAGCAATTACTATCTACTTTCTGTCTCCATGGATCTGCCTATATGGACTGATCATTTCTTGGTATCCCAAATTGTTTTTTCAGCCTGCTTTTCTTAACCTACTTCTGCACTCCTGTTTTTACCAAAGCACTGCAGAACAAAGCTGGCACTGGGATGCAGTTGACAAGATTTACTGAACTCTTGATGCCACCTACTATAAGGGCATCTCAATGTAGAAAAGGAAAACGTGAAAGCTAATGTCAGAAGTCCCTGCTTGGAGTTTCTCGGTCCTCCCTCCATGGACCCTGCCTGCTGCTATGTGGCTGGGTCCTCTGTAAATCAGAACAGATTCTTTTTTCATAATTACTCTTACTCTAGACTCAAGGACCCCAGTTCTTCATTTTCTCAAGAATAAACCAGAAAGGCTATAACAGTGTTCTCTAAAACTAAAGAACAGACTTTCTCCAATATAATTCTTCACCACTTCCCATAATGTGGAATAGTCATTGTTACTAAAACATCACCCCTTTTCTGTCCGACTATGCAAAACTCATATGCTGAGTGGAGACTTATCCTGGAAAATGTTACAACCAATACAAAGTTGGTTGTCTGCCCATTTGTCCTCCTACCCTCCTACCCTCCACCCACCAATTCTTCCTTGCACTCAGAACTCCAGATTCATTCAGGTACAAGCAGCAATGGGAAGCAGAAGGGAAGGAACATGGACAACATCCGTATCCCTTGTTTAAAACTGCTTGTTGATGAAAAGTTTTGGAAATAGATAGTAGTGATGGTTGTACAGCATTGCATATGTAATTACTACCACTGAATTGTACACTTAAAAATGGTTCAAATAACAAAATTTGTGTTACATATATTTTACCACAGTTAAAAATATTAATAATGTAATACTAAAATCTGTTGACTTGTACATTTTAAATGGATAAATTGTATGGTATGGGAATTATATCTTAATAAAGCCACTTGAAAAAAAAAAAAGATACCTACTTGTCCTTTCCTTCCTTCCTTTCCAGTCCCACAGCCCAACGGTGGCTGTGGCACTGGCCCAGCCATGACAATGCTCCAGCGGACATCAGAGCATAGACAGAGAGAAACTGGGGCCCTGAATCATCCTTTGAGCAAGGCTTTCTACCATTCTACCCCCATCCCTGCTTTCAGACTATTAGGAGAGAAAGTACAATTTTGTCTGTTGAGCTTTTATATGTAGGGTTCTTTTTCGTTCAACTGTGTGGCCCGTATTCTAACTAATCCACTGTCACCTCACCTCTCATGAGAAAGACAAAGAAACAGTAATTGAGGGCTTCTACCTGCCCTATTTCTTCTTCTTCCTCCCTCATCCTGACCAGCCCTCAGCTTGTAACCAGTCATGTCCCAGATTCCACACTCCCAGTACCCTCTACATTAGTTTGCTTTTAATTTACTGAACTGTGGAAGGCACAGTACTGTATATAAGGGTAAGCTGCTATCGTTTAATGTTTTCACTGATTTTATTAATAGTTGATAGTTTTGATGAGTACAGTATCCTACATTATAACTCAAATAAGAATTAGTTCATGGAGTGGCCTGAATGCAGTGGTGTTTACAACTAATTAATGACAGCCAGTTACAGATTTCTTTGCTCCTTCTCCATTCCCACTGCTTTTCACTTGACTGGCCTAAAAAAAGAAAATAAAAAGGATGAGTTCATGGTTTATGCCAACAGAGAGTCAATTGAATATAATAGATATGTTCAAAAAAGGCATCGAAAGCATGTGTATTTGTCAGCTATTCCTTTTATCTCATCATAGAAAAGATTTGAGACCATGAAAGCAAAAGGATAGAAACCATCATTTTTTTCAAACTCCTCCTTTAATGTAAACTAATTTGGTAAACCTTCAAAGCTTCCAAGAATGTAACAATGGATTAACCTCTGTGATACGTTCTGAAAAAATCCATAAAATAAACTTGATGCCACAGAAAGAACAATTACTTATTAGAAAAAGCATGCCATTGGTTTTATCCCTCCATGAGATATTATTTCCAATGTGTTGGATCCATTCCTGCCTCTGAATCAACCCTCTCTTTTGGTGTGATGGAAAAAAGTTTAATTTCAATCATTTGATGCCAAAAAGCCTAGTTGGAAAAAATGTAAAAAACCATTCAACTTAATGTTTTGGGGACTTGATGCAGAGCATCAAATTTTGAGATATCTGGGCAGTAGACCAAATTTGTTGATTTTTGTTTGGCTACTCGGCTTCATGTAGACTGTGTCTGTGTGTGTCTCTCTCCCACTCTGTGTGTGTGTGTGTGTGTGTGTGTTTCCTTGTATCAAAGACCTCTTAATGAATGTGGGGTGCTGTCGGTCTTGGGACTCGCTTTTCATACAATTACAGTGTGACTAGAATGCTAATCTATTGTATAATTTAATAGAACACGACCAGTTGTGAATCTCTGCTGTATAGCATCCCTGCCTTGGATTAGTGAGAGTTAACACAGGTCATGACTGGAATTCAAAAGCCCTGCCTGTGTGTAGAGTGCATCCGCTCTGATTGCCGGCTCTCTGGAGGGCCTCCATGCTTTTTCGTCAATAACTGCTACACTCGTAAAGCAGTCCATAATAAGCAACCCAGTTCAAATGGCTAGTTTCTGTTTTTCCTGAAGGAGCAGCATTCAATTTTCAGATGAATTGGGTAGGCAAATAGAGAAAAGTTTTACATTTTGCAATTCACCTAGTGGCTGTCTTCCAAAATCTGCAATATATTTTATAAACGTTATTACTGACTTGGTAAGCGGCCATTTCTGTAGGCACTTACTGTCATTGCAATGGTATAAAGGGAAATTCACTTTGCTTAATATTGCCTAAGCCTTCCAGAGCACTGCTATAATCATAGGATAGCACTGCCTTTTTCATTTGATGAATGACTTTGAGTAAATACTGTCCTCTTTAATTCCACACCCATGTGGAGAGATGATTGTAGAAAGGGAGGCAGAGGCCTGACAGTATACACCTCACAAAGGCAGGCATTCTGGCTATTTTATCTGCTCCAGTACTCCCTGGTGCCCAACACCGTGCCTGGAATTTGGTCCGGCGCTCAATAAATATTGGTTGACTGCCTGCTGAAAGAAATCAAAGTCATGAAATCAAAGCCTAACTTTAGTTTTCTCATTCAGTTGGCAACTACAGCTCCTTTGAAGATGGCTTGATACATAAGTCTGATTTGCCTATAGTACCATTCTTAGAAAAGCAAATGCTATAAATTAGTTCTACGGGGTAAGAAATGGGCTGGGTAGAGTCTGCATAAAAGATGGAGGAGGGCCGGGTGCAGCGGCACACGTCTGTAATCCCAGCACTTTGGGAGGCCGAGGCAAGTGTGGAGGAGGGCCGGGTGCAGCGGCACACGTCTGTAATCCCAGCACTTTGGGAGGCCGAGGCAAGTGGATCACCTGAGATCAGGAGTTCAAGACCAGTCTGGCCAACATGGTGAACCCTCGTCTCTACTAAAAATACAAAAAACTAGCTGGGCGTGTGGCGGACACCTGTAATTTCAGCTACTTGGGAGGCTGAGGAAGGAGAATCGCTTGAACCCTGGAGACGGAGGTTGCAGTGAGCCAAGATTGTGCCATTGCACTCCAGCTTGGGCTACAAGAGGGAAACTCTGTCTCAAAACAAACAAACAAAATGCAGAGGAGCAGGAAGGCTTGGCACATGTGTTTGGACGTTCACTCAGTCTGAAGTGCTCTTACCAGCACCCCGGCGCCCAGGAGCTCCCTATAGGCAAGTTTTAAGAGGCTTGCCCTGGCTCAATCCAATAAAAATGTTCATAAAGAAATCTTTTTTTTTTTTTGGCTAGGATGCCTGTCTTGAAAAATAATACAGAACATTGTTAACAATTCAGACAGGGAAGGTAGAAATAGGTCAGACAAAAAATGAAGGGTGAAGCTGTCCTGGCCTTTCTTTAATCTTTTGAACAGTGTTTGAAATAGCTTTTGGCAGATGAAATTTGTTCTGTATTTTGGAGTTAATATCTGTGCCAGGATTTCTGTCACTCCTCTGGGGGTGGTAATCAATATAACTAACAAATAGGAAATGATTAGACTGAACCCACTGGAGGCCAGCAGTCTCCCTAACAGGGCCTCACAGCAGAAGACATCCTGGGAAACTGGTCAACCACATCCGAGTCTGGAGGAATGTGGGTCTTCACAGAGCCGTCAGTGGGCACTAAGTTAGTGCTGCACTATCTTAACAGAATTAGCAATACCTAAAGAGAAAAAATAAAAAGATAAGAAAAATCAGATGGCAAGAAAGTGAATCAAATGAGTGTGGGAAGAAGCCCTAGAAAAGGGTGAATGAGGAGAAAGCAAGGGGGTATGAAGGATATAGCACAAGAGTTTGCTGGGAGTCAGTAACTCCAATGATGTCTAAGATGCTTTCAGGGGCACCAGTGTTATAAAGTGTGCATTCCAGTGCCAACACAATCTAAGTCATACCCAAGATAACCTCAGATTATAAAACAATGAGAAAGAAAAAAATATGTGGTTGTTGACTCAAATGCAAAGGAGCCCAGGCTGCTCTGCTGCCAGTTTGCTCTGTTGCCCAGGCTGGAGTGCAAAGGCGTGATCTTGGCTCACTGCAACCTCTGCTTCCCAGGTTCAAGCAATTCCCCTGCCTCAGCCTCCCGAGTAGCTGGGATTACAAGTGTGCACCACCACATCCAGCTAATTTTTGTATTTTTAGTAGAGATGAGGGTTCACCATATTGGCCAGACTGGTCTTGAACTCCTGACTTCAAGTGATCCACCTGCCTCAGCCTCTCAAAGTGCTGGGATTATAGGTGTGAGCCACTGCACCCGGACCAGAAGGAGTTTTAAGTTTAATGGTTCCATAAGAAAAGTTAAGGAAGTCTTCTTTAGAAGGCAACTGCCTAATTGCTGATATAGGAAGCAAATCTAATTACTAAGTCCTCAATCATGTCAGCAGGAAGTTGTATGAAGACTGGAAGCCAGGAGCACATGATTTTATTTTTTTAGAATGATGTGTACGCCTCAGTTTGTTTTTTTTTTAAGCTTAAAATGTGAACTTCTAACAAAAGAGATAGTTCGTATTACAGAAGTTTTTTTTGTTTGTTTGTTTTTGTTTTTTTTTTTGACAGAGTCTCGCTCTGTTGCCCAGGCTGGAGTGCAGTGGTGTGATCTCACTGCAACCTCTGCCTTCCAGGTTCAAGTGATTCTCCTGCCTCAGCCTCCCCAGTAGCTGAGATTACAGGCGTACACCACCACACTCTGCTAATTTTTGTACTTTTAGTAGAGATGGGGTTTCACCATGTTGGCCAGGCTGGTCTCACACTCCTGACCTCAAGTGATCCTCCCACCTAGGCCTCCCAAACTGCTAGGATTGTAGGCATGAGCCACTGCACCCAGCCTGTTTTACAGAAGTATTCTCAACAGTTTTTCTGAAGAGCCTAGTCAATTTCCTTGAGCTTATCTAGAAGGGTCTATTCAACACCTGGTATAGTACTTGCATCCTGTGTTGTATTTTTATTTACGTTTCTGTGCTTGTGGTCCCATTAGACAGGGCTGCCAAGGAGCAAGGCTTGGGTTTGTTCATCTCTGCATTCCTTGTAAGTAGGCATTTAGTGAGTGCTTACTCAATGCATGAATTCCTTCTGGTGCACTGAAAACATGTTTTGATTTCTTGAAATAATTTTTCTTTCTTTCTTCTTCTTCTTTTTATTTTTATTTTCTTTTAAGAGACAGTGTCTTGCTCTGTCATCCGGTCTAGAGTGTAGAGGCACCATCATAGCTCCCTGTAGCCTCCAGTTCCTGGGCTGAAGCAATCCTTCTGCCTCAGCCTCTTCAGTAGCTGAGACTACAGGTGTGTGCCACTATGCCCACCTACTTTTAAAAATTCTGTAGAGATAAGGTCTTGTTATCTTGCCCAGGCTGGTCTCAAGCTCCTGGCTTCAAGTGATCCTCCTGCCTCGTCCTCCCAAAGTGCTGGGATTACAGGCATGAGCCACTGTGCCCAGCCCGAAACTATTTCCTCAAACTAAATTTAATTTCCAAAAAACATTCATCATAAAAATGAATGAAACACTTGCTACAAGGGGATTCACAGACCCTTCAATAGCAGACCTTGAAAACAGGTAACTCTTTGAAAATCCTTTCTGAATTTCCTACTATTGGATTGTTGTCAAAATATTAAAACCAAATTATGGCACAGACATCCAGTTTCTTCTTTTCTTTTTATTAAGTTGGCTCTTAATCTCTTACTGGAAAATTAGGCTGTCCTCAAACTGGGCAAGACATTATTATATAAGCTGAACAGCTAGGGCCAAAAAACTTTTTTTGACTTTGTTTTCAGATTCAGTAATGGAAAAAGATCCTTGGGGAGACGGGCAAAGCTGGAGAAGCAGGAAGAGTCCAGCTCTGGGAGATTAGCAAAGGTGGCATTCTAAAGTGGCCTAGTGAATGGAGCCACTTCTATTTGTCTGAGGATGTGTTCAAATGCCTGCCAGAGCTTGTTGTTAGTTCCAGATGAACAATAAGAACTATAAGTTTTACTGACTTAACTTTAAGGATTCTCCCAAAGCTGGAGGTACTCTATTTAAATCTTCAAATCTTTTAATTAGCAAACTTTCCTAAGCAGGCTAGGGTTTCTCCTGATTGAACACTCTTAATATACCAAATAGAAGTGCAATATACTCTACTAGATAATTATTTAAATGAGATGCCAAGTACTTGGTTGAACAGACATCTTAATTAGCAAAACAGATATATTCATATTTTGCATTTGAAATACTTAATAATACCACTCTTCAGGATTTATAAAGACTGTCTTCTCTGAGAAGGTCAAGGAAGCCCCTACATTGCTCATTTACATGCATTCAGAAGTACCTTTCTTATTTCCTTCTATTCATGTCACTTGCGTGGATTGCTTAAGAGGGGTGTTACACTTGCTGAGAGAATAATTTTCATTGTCAGATATGTAAAATGATGCTTTCTTGAGATTGTACAAATTGATCGAGGTGAGTGAGAGCAAGAATATAATCTAAAATGTTTTGTAGTGAGGCACTCAGCTTGTTTGTGATATCTTTGTTAGCTGCTTGTGGGCAAAAAGCCTTAGCTCTTCCAGGGTGGATCAGAATTGGTTATGGTCCTCATCTGAAGCTGTCATTAGAATTATAAAAGGAAAGGTGCTGTTATTTCTGATACTCTATCGGATGTTGATTCATTGATTGTCTGTAACAGTGGTTTAAGCTTGAAAAACCTCAAAATCAGGTAGCATATTCCTAAATGTAAAAAATATTGATATGGTCTATTAGGCTTTTTTTCCCCTTTACCAACCATCCAATTAGCAAATAGTTTCTAGCACTATGCTGTGTAAGGCCCTTTGGGCATAGAAAGAAAGACTTAGTTTCTACATTCAAGGAACTATCATTCTCTTTGAGAAGATAAGACATATACATAACAAGTGACCTAAGAATCCAAGACAGTACATTAGCCAGTTCCAAAGGCAAAGCAAAGCAAAACAAAAATAACAATAGACCCTGAATTTGCTAACTATAGATGCTTGCTCCAAGACAGAGAATAAAGTTAGTAACTTTCAAAGCTGGGCTAAATTTCACTCCCCTGGTAAATCCCTAAGCTTGAAAGATTGGAGGCACATCATTTGGGAATGGGAGCTATCTATCTACAGTGAAGGCAAATGTAGATTGTAAGCTAGATCTTCCAGGCAGGTAGCAAGTAAAATTAATTTCCTAGAGATTATGTAAAAGGACTAGATTTATCAAAATAACTATCAGAAAGTGAACTGATATGGTTTGGCTCTGTGTCCCCACCGAAATCTCATGTTGAATTGTAATCCCTGTGCGTGGGCTGGTGGGAGGTGATTGAATCATGGGGCCTGACTTCCTCCTTGCTGTTTTCATGATAGTGAGTGAGTTATCCTGAGATCTGGTTGTTTAAAAGTGTGTAGCACCTTCCCCTTCTCTCTCTCTTTCTGTCTCTCCTGCTGCCATGTGAAGAAGGTGCTCACTTCCTTTAGACACTCTGTCATGGTTGTAAGTTTCCTGAGGCCTCCCAGCCATGCTTCCTGTACAGTCCATGGAACTGTCAGTCGATTGAACCTCTTTTCTTTGTAAATTACCCAGTTTCAGGTAGTTCTTTATAGCAGTGTGAGAATGGACTAATATAGGAACCAATCATTCCAGCAGTTCCTAGTCATGTTGGAATTATTGGACACAAACAGCGTAACTAAGTAATATTAAGGCGAGTCCTTTTTATGTGCCACAAGAAACATTATTTTTCTTCAGATTCATAGGGGCCAAGGAAAAACTTCCCCTCCACACTCCAAAGTTTCACTGAAAATGAACTTACAATAGGCAGATTAATAGGAGGAGAAGATACACAAAATTTACAAAAGTGCATATGAACATAAGAGCCATACACAAAGCATGAGACTCAGAGGGGCAGATGGTTGATGCCTGAATACTCTCTTCATGGGAGAGTCATATGGACATGCGAGGCAGACATTAATTTGTAAATGTTTCTCTTTGGAAGCTGAATGGGATGGACAAGTTATAGGAAGGTGAAGGACCGAAAGCATAGGAACAAAGGCTGTCTTATTAGATAGATAAAGTCTCCTAGGTAATCTCTGGGAGCTGCCCTCAGGAAACTAGACGAAAAGTTTGTCTGAGCATGGTAATGACTCCTAAAGTCTTCTCGTTCTCAAGTGGTTAATATTTCCTGGTTATTTGATGAGATTTCTACATAGAAGGTCTTAAGACAAGGCATTCATTTTGGAAAGAAGTTTTCCTAGTCAGATAAGAAAATGTCCAGAAAGAGTGCCTCTTGGTGCTTCTGGAAAGGGGATCAGATAAACAAGGAGGTGTGGGAAGATCAGAGAGATGCTAGGGCTGCTTGTTTAGCTCAGCATGTCAAAGTGCTATATTCTCAGGTATCATTTTTCTGAACCCCAGCATTTCACATCTTTCTCCCACAATGTCTGATTTGCTGTTGACTTTTTTGGATGAAAATATTGCACAGTTTAATGAACCTTTCTTCTTGATGTTCACTCTGAGACTCTAGATTTCGCCATCAGAATCATTGTCACAGAGGGATCTTCCACTGTCCCCACCATGTCCAATAAGGTAGTGGAAATAGAGTACTCAAAACACATCAGTTGCTTTCCTGCTTCCTTCCCTCTACCCTGAGAAGAGGATACTTCAGCTATTTCAAACCATGCTCCTCCAGACTAGAAATGACATATAAGAAGATCGGACTTTGAAAGGTTGTCCATGCTTGGAGATGGTTAGAATCTGAATGTGACTTTGCATAAAACATGATTAACACCTGAAATCTAAGACTTGTGGCTGGACATTAGTGGCAGCCAATATATGACGAACTCATAATACATGGAGGTTTTAGGGACCACTATTGTTTTCAAATGCAAAGTTTCCATTGTTATAGAAAAGGGAATACAGAGAAAGGCATGGGAAAAGAAGGAGTCTGACTCAGAGAACTTAAACAGGAATATTTCAGGTAATGAGCCGCCAGTAGTTTAAAAAATTCACAAGTCTCCATTAAAGCGAATTTCCAACACATTTCTTTCATGATCTGCTAATGAGGACAGTTTGACATTCTCTCAGGTGAAATAATTTAAGTAGAAACCATGTGACATTATAATCAATTTAAGTAGCTCTCTACCTACTTCAAGTTTGTCAAAGTGTTTTACATTTAAAGCTATAATTAGCTAGCCCTTCTACATTCACTGTGAGGTAGAGAGTTGAATTATCAAGGAAGCTTTATAACTGTGGGAACAAAGAACAAATAATTTTCAAAAAGAGTCAACCATTTGAGTGCTGGTTACAACAGTGTGTTCACCTTGTGAAAATCTTTCATGCTGAATGCTTAGGATGTGTTCACTATTGTAAATGTATATCACATATCCATGAAAAGTTAAAATCTAAATATACATATAAAGAAATCTGATATAAAGTGAAGAAAAAAAGATTCCCAGCCAGGCATGGTGGCTCATGCCTATAATCCCAGCACTTTGGGAGACTGAGGTGGGGGGACTGCTTGAGCCCAGGAGTTTGAGATTAGCCCGGGCAACATGGTGAGACCCCACACACACCCACCCCCTATCTTTACAAAAAAATAAAAAAATTAGCCACAGGTGTCATGGTGCACACCTGTGGTTACAGCTACATGGAGGCTTAGGTGGAAGGATTACCTGAGCCCAGGACGTCAAGGCTGCAGTAATGCACCCCAGCCTGGGTGACAGAGTGACACCCTGTTTCAAACAACAAAACAAACAAAACAAAACAAAACCCTTCCCAGAAAAACTCTTCTGAAACTGCCTAACAAAGGCATTTGTGTTTAGTGTAATGGGCCTTCGGCATGCTGAGCTAGCCACTTACGGTGCTAAAACCACCTCAATTCCTCCTACACCTAAATTAGAGTTTGAAAATAATAGAATTGTGTGCTCAGGTATGCAGATGGAAGCCAGAGTGGCAAAATAAAATAGATGGATTTTCACATGGTTTGTTTGCCAAATCGTTTGCTTCTTCAATAGAACTCTTGAGTCTTGACTGCAAGGTGCACCAAAGAGAGTAAACAAGTACCTCACTGTGACCTCCCAACCCAATGCTTTCATTTCACATATAAGGAAACAGACCCCTGGGGGCGAAATTGCTAGAGGGGTGGCTGGCCTTCTCTCTCACTACCAGGGCATCAGTGCCTTAGATTCAGGAAGATCTGGAACCAAATTCCCACTCCACCGTTACCTACAGTGGGCCTTTGGGCAAATCAGTGAACCTTCCTGACTTAGTATCCTCAGAAGTTCAAAGCGAGACAATATAAAAATGTCCATGGGGTAGAGCTGCTGGGATGACAAAAGGAAAAAAATACATAAAGCTTTTGACATGCAGTAAGCATTCCATGTGTACTGATTCCTAGACAATACACACTGTTATTTCTTTATTTTTTTTTTAACTTTACCTGAGAATTGGATTAGATTAGTGCTGGAGTTCTCAGTGGGCACGAAAGAGAAAGAGATGGTATCTTGTCAAAGAAAACTTCAAATCTCTCTCTCCACCTCACTCTACCCCTGCCTTGGCCTGGATCTCCTTCTGTTTTTTGTCTCTTCTTCCTCCTTGCCTTTTTTGCCTCTTGAGATTCCAGTTGCTATTCCTTTCTCTGCTTTCCCATCTCCATTTGGTCTTCAGTCTTTGAGGTCTGGGTTCTACCCTGACCACTCCACTAAAACTGCTCTGCCAAGATCTGCAAGGATGTCATGCTTACAAAAGCCAAGTCCCTTTTTCAGCTTGATCTGATTATTTTTCTATGGTAGATCACTCTATTTCTAAAGCACATTTCTTTCCTTGGCTTTTACATGGCTTTCATGGTTTATTTCCGCCCATCTGCCCTTCTCAGTCTTCTCTCTCTCTCTCAGGGTCCCTTGTAAATGTCGTGGGCTCCATATCTCTCCTTGACCGTCTCATCCCCAAAAGTGACTGCTCCTATCCCCTGCATGGCACCCGAATATATCTTTCTACCCTTCTTGTCTTCTGAGCTTCAGATCCAATTGCCCCTGGGATAGATAGTTCCATTGATTGAACTCATCTCATCTAAGCTGTGCCCACCATTGTCCCCCACCCTACTTCCTCCTCTATGAAGCCCCCTATTCCTGAGCCCTGAATTGTGCTACCATCTATGTGGTTGCCTTAGCTCTCACTCACTACCCACATCCAACCCATTTGGTACACCCCTTTCTTATAAATATCTCTTGAATCATGTGTGTGTCTTTGTCCTCACACTCACTTCTCCAGCCCTGTCATTGTCTTAGTTGGTTTCCCTGATTCAAGTCATTTGGGGAGGAGAAGACAGACTTTACTGATGCTGTTAATGCAAATCAGATAACTCCCTTCTTAAATATCCTAGTCATTGCTTCCCATCAACCTCAGAATGATGTCCAAAATTACTGTAACCTCCAAGACTCTTTGTGTTTGTCTCTACTTTCTTTTCCAAACACAATTTTCCCATGCCATGTCTTACATCTGGGAATTGCATAGCTGAGAATGCCTGAAATGTCCTTCCCTTTCCTGAACAACTCCTGTCCATCTGCAAAATCCAGTCAGTTGTTACCTCTCTTGGGAAGGTTTCCTTAGCCCCTGCAAACTCATCCCCAGCTGGTTCAGGTGCCAGGTTCCTAACTTTCTGCTCCTGTCAGTGGACTTCTGGCTCTGTGTGTCATTTTAAATCTACCTGTCCGACTTTCTCATTAGAGGCAAATAGTGTGTTCTTTCATCTGTTTTTCCTGGGCATAAACACGATGACCACATGGATCAGTCAAATTGCCTCAGTGCAATTTGAGCAAATGATGATTTGGCTAGGGAAGGTCTGTGGACAACTTTGATGTGAGTGTGGAGGAGTAGGGTGATATGAGTATGTATAAACTGGGTGGTTTATCAACTCTTCCACAGTCTAGAACTAGCTCAAAAGTCATTTAAATAAAAAATAAGGAGAAGTTCATTTTTTCCTGGATCCACCCACGTTCTCATTTCACTGCTACCTAGAAGACTAAAAACCATATAACTTTCTGTTGCTTGCATGACTGTGTCAAAAGATCTGAAACATGTCATGCATGAGCAGTCTCTCCTGTGCGTCTGCCACCCACAAGATCAGATTCCTTCCAACCTTTGCTTTTTCCTCCTTAATTCTTCTGAAGCACATTATATATTCCTGGGAGCTTTTTCATCCTGGAACAATTCTCTAGTGAACGCAGCCCCTTCATCTTGTTCCAACCTCCTCTACCCCAACAAACCTCCACAGATAGAAGAAAATTTATGACTTTTAAAAAATTTTAACAAGGCACCTAGAGGAGTGGCATAGAATGGGATTTTAATATTACATTTAAAAAAGAAAACACAATTTGTCTGAATATTCCTTTGGAAATGTATCAAAGTAAAACATGGAATTCAAATGTAATTTGCAAGACAGGAAAGAGTGTCCATTAGAATGAAATTAATGCTGAACAGGGGCCCAACAATTCCACAGAAACAAAGAATATTCTTTCCTTTGAAGTAAAGTAAATGTTAGTCATATTTTTGACCTCATCTGCTTCTTCTTAGAAATACTAATATAGAGTGGAAGATAAAAATCTAAAGGCAAATGATTAAGCTTAATCTTGTCTTTATTAATAACTCTCCTCATTGTTATCTTACATCAAAGTCTACATCCACTTAATTTATAAGGAAAAGAATATTTATTCCATGACTGTGTGATGAAGGAAAATCATTGAATTAAAAACCAGTTATTGGGTGGGGGGAAGTGTGCAATACTGGGGAAATCTTGTACTTTTTGCGGAAATCCGTTTCTGTTAGCAGCTACCTTACAATTATAAAAATTCATCTTGCCTAGATAAGAGAAAGCCTCTTATAGTTACTTCCTCCATTTTTAGTGGGTGTTTTGCTAATAAAATGAGAATGAAAGGGTGATTTTTTTGAGCAAACTCCATTTTACTTTTGATTACCAAAGGCCTAATTATCTCCATAGCATTACGATCTCTTAAAATCTTCTTTTGTTGTTGTTTTCTTCAACTTTTATTTTAAGTTCTGGGGTACAGGTACAGGATATGCAGGTTTGTTACATAAGTAAGCAAGTGCCATGGTGGTTTGCTGCACAGATCAACCCATCCCCCAGGTAATCAGCCCGGCATCCATTAGCTATTCCTGATGCTCTCCACGCTCTCCTATTGTTTTGTTTTCAGTAAACACAGCCATTAATACTTCTGCTGTGACCAGGCCCCTAGCCACCTGCTGCTGTGGCCATGGCTATTGAGACAATTGAAAAGGGAAGAAATCATGTAGAGGGGGAAATGGAGAGCAGCACAGTCATAGCAGAGTTTCTCAGTGATACAGACGTTCCTTGTCCGTTCCTATCCCACATTTGTTCAAGTTCCACCCCTTCAAAGAAGCCTTCCCTGCCTCTTCTTTCCACTCCTCTGATCATTCTTTCATTCCAGAGCCCTCAGCGACTGCATTTATACCTACACTTATGTTTGGACGTTTTTCATGTAGTTCTCAGATTATCGTCCACCAATAGGTTTGATTTCCTCAGATAATTTCTAGCCTAAGAGATGGGGTTTCTGAAACTGGAATGTGACAGAACCAACTACTACTACATGAAGGTGACTCTTTCACTGGGATATTATCTTTATCAGGAATTTTAATACTATTGGTTTTGTACTCTGGATATGGCCCTTTCATGGAGGGTGAGGTCATTGATTGGGTCAGTCATTGGAGAAAAAACTGCTGTACTTGATATTTATAGAAAATATCAGAGAGAAAGAGTTCCAGGAGGCTCAGCAAGTTATCTTGTGCATGTCAACAGATTGATTCCAAAGGTTATATGGAGAGCAAAAGACCCAGAAAAGCCAATACGATATTGAAGGAGAAGAACAAAGTTGGAGGGCTGACACTAGCCAATTTCAAAACTTACTGTAAAGCTACAGTAATTAAGACAATGTGATATTGGTAGAAGAATAAACAAATATATCAATGGGACAGAATAGAGAGTCCAGAAATAGACCCACGTAAATATAGTCAACTCATCTTTGACAAAAGAGCAGAGGCAAAATAATGGAAGAAAGATCATCTTTTTAGCAATGATGCTGGAACACTGGACATCTTCATGTAAACAAATGAATCTAAACACAAACCTTATACTCCTCACAAAAATTAACTCAAAATGGATCACAGACCTACATGTAAAATGCAAAACTAGAAAACTCCTAGAAGATAACAGAAGAAAATCTAGCTGATCTTGGGTTTGGCAATGACTTGCTATTTTTGTTCTCATTTTTGAGACAGGGTCTTGCTTTGTCACCCAGGTTAAAGTGCAGTGGAGAGATCACAGCTCACTGTAGCCTCAACTTCCTGGGCTGAAGTGATCCTCCCACCTCAGCCTCCCAAGCAGCTGAAACTACAGGCGTGCACCACCATGCCTGGCTAGCTTTTTTTTTTTTTTTTGGTAGAGATGGGGTTTCACCATGTTGCCCAGGCTAGTCTCGCTTGAGCCCTTGGGCCAAAGTGATCCTCCCAAAGTGTGAGATTACAGGTGTGAACCACCATGCCCATCTTCGAGATGACTTTTTAGATGTAACACCAAAGACATGAGCCATGAAAAAAAAAATCTGGTATGTTGGACTTTATTAAAATTAAAAATTTCTGCTCTGCAAAAGACAATGGCAAGAGAATAAGAAGAAAAGCTGCGCTGGGTGTGGTGCTTATGTATGTAATCCCAGCATTTTGGGAGGAGCAGGTGGGCAGATCACTTTAGGTCAGGAGTTCGAGACCAGCCTGGCCAACATGGTGAAAACCCATCTCTACTAAAAATACAAAAATCAGCCAGGCGTGGTGACACATGCCTGTAATCCTAGCTACTCGTGGTGCTGAGACAAGAATCGCTTGCACCTGGGAGGCAGAGATTGCAGTAAGTCGAGATTGCGTCACTGCACTCCAGGCTCGGCAACAGAGTGAAATTTCATTTCGAATGTAAAAAAAAAAATAAGCCAGTGACTAGGTGAAAATGTTTGTAAAAAAGTATCTAAAAAAGGACTGTTGTCCCAAATATACAAAGAACTTTTAAACCTCAACAATAAAAGAAACAACTTGATTTAAAAAATGTAACCAAAGACTTTAACAGGCACCTCATCAAAGAAGATATAAAGATGGCAATTAAGCATTTGAAAAGATGCTCCACATCATAGGTCACTCCAAAAATGCAAAGTAACACAACAATGAGAGACCACTATACACCTAAGAAAATGGTCAAAGTCTAGGACACTGACAGCACCAAGTGCTGATGAAGATGTGGAGAAACAGGAACTCTCACTCATTGCTGGTGAGAATGCAAAACGATACAGTCATTTGGAAGACAGTTTGGCAGTTTCTTACAAAACTAAATGTACTCTTACCATATAATCCAAAATTGTACTCTTTGGCGTTTACCCAAATGAATTGGATTCTTATGTCCATACAGAAACATATACACAGATATGTATGGCAGCTTTACTTATAATTGCCAAAATTTGGAAGCAATCAAGGCATTTGTCAGTAGGTGAATGGATAAACAAACTGCAGTTCATCCAGACAATAGAATTTTACTCAGGCCTAACATTTTACTCAAGCCATGAAAAGACATGGAGGAAACTTAAATGCATATTATTGAGGGAAAGAGGCCAATCTGAAAAGTCTACATATTGTGTGATTCCAACTACATGATGTTTGGATGAACGGAGGCAGGATGGCGCACTTCCAGGTTCTTCTTCACCAGCTTTTCCTGTGCGTGCGAAAATGCAGCCAGCGCCCAGGGAGGGTGCAGACCAACCGGGCATGCGCCAGGTGACGTCAATCTGAAGAGACCAAGATTTACCTGGTCGCACCTGCGGAACGCCCCCCGACACGCCCGTGCCCCGCCTATTGCCCTCCCACTCCTAGAAAAGCCGCTCTCCGCCAGTGAGCCACGTGGCCTTCCTGAGTCCTCACTCCTGTCGGGATGTCAGGACAGCAGGAATTCCGTCCGAGAGCCCCACCGGGGGACTCTGCCGGCCTTCTTTGCCGGAGGCCGACAGACCTCTTCCCCACACCTTAGGTGACCAAAATAAACTTGCAGTTTTGCTCCTACCCTTTGCCTAGTCGCTGGTTCTTTTGCACCCGCTCGGCTGGTCTTAGAAAAACAAATCACATGACATTCTGGAAAAGGCAAAACTATGGAGACACTAAAAAGATCAGTGGTTACCAGGGACTGGGTGGTGAGAGGGATGAATGGGTGCAGCACAGATTTTAAGGGCAGTGAAACGATTCTATATTATACTATCATGGTGGATACAGGCCAGGCACCGGTTCGTGCCTATAATCCTAGCACTTCAGAAAGCTGAGTCAGGAGTATTGCTTGGAGCCAGGAGTTAGAGACTAGCTTGGGAAACATAGTCAGACCCTGTCTGTACAAAACAAAAAACAAACAACAAGAAACTTAGGTGGGCCCGATGTTGCATGCCTGTAGTCCCAGCCACTCAGGAGGCTGAGGTGGGAGGACTGCTTGAGCCCAGGAGTTCGAGAGGCTGCAAAGAGCCATGATTGCACCACTGCACTCCAGCTTGGGCAACAGAGCAAGACCCCAACTCAAAACAACAACAACAGACAACAAATGGTGGATATATGTCATTTTACATTTGTCCATACTCACAGAATGTACAGCACCAAGAGTGAACCCTAATGTAAACTATGGATTTTGGATAATGATGTGTCAATGTAGGCTCATCAGTTGTAACAAATGTACCACTCTGGTTGATACTGGAGGAGGTTATGCAGGTGTGGGAGTAGTGGATAAATGGGAAATCTCTGTACATTTCTCTCAATTTTGCTGTGAATTTAAAACCGCTCTTAAAAAAAAAAGTCCTTTTTAAAAAAGAGTCCCAGGAGGACTGTGGAATGGAAGTGTGCCAGGGTTCTGACCTGAGGGTATCAAGATGTCCCGGAGGTAGTTCCCCAGTGTTGGACCATGAGATGATGATCTCCACACAGAACAGGCTGGGAGCGGGAGAAGGAATCTGCAGTTCTGGGTTTGCCATTGGGGCTGGATTAGAAGATGGGAACTGAAGACACGAGCAGTGAACCGTGCTGAGTCAGCCGTGACGGGGTCAGATACCAAAGCACAGGCTCAGAATGCTTGTGTGCTTATTTTCTTCTCTGCATTCATTTCTATTTTTGTTTTCTGTGTATATTTAGTAAGATCTTTTTGAAAGTTTAAGCCTTTTTCAGATACACTGAGGAGCTCAGGGCAGGTGCAGGCTTGGGTTAGGCTTCTAGACCAGGAGTCTTTTGTTATTTTTCCTTAAAGGATCAGATAGTAAATATTTTCAGTGTTTTAGATTTTGCAGGCCATATGTTCTCTGTGGCCACTATTCAACTCTGCTGTTGTAGTGGGAAAGCAGCCACGGATGACACGTAAATGAATGAATGTGGCTGGGTTCTAGTCAAACTTTATTTATAAAATCACAGAGCTAGCAGCTTTGGCCTCCTGGCCTCAATGTGCAGTATATGGTTAAAGGGGGTCTGGCCCATCCCTGGGGCCCAAGGAAAATGATGGCAGAAGTAATCGAAGTGAGAGAAGCCTAAGGAGCAGGTGGCTCAGGAGAGAGACCAGGCTCTCTCTGTCTGCTTAAGCCTTGAGAGTTTAGGTATTAATTATTTATTATTTATTTTTTTGAGATGGGGTCTCACTCTGTTACCCAGGCTAAAGTGCAGTGGCATGATCATGGCTCACTACCACCTCGGCCTCCCAGACTCAGGCCATCCTCCCATCTCAGACTCCCGAGTAGCCGGGACTGTAGGTGAGCTCCACCACATTTGGTTAATTTTTTGTGTTTTCTGTGGAGACGGGGTTTTACCATGTTGTCCCAGCTTGTCTGCACCTCCTGGACTTGAGCAATCCATTCGCCTTGGCCTCCCAAAGTGCTGGCATGAGCCACCACATCCAGTTGCAGTTTTAATTTATTAAAAAGAGACACCTCCTTCACCCCATCTTAACAGCAGGGTTTCTTTTCTTTTTTTTTTTTTCTGTTGTTATTGTTTCTGCTATGTCCTTAGCACCTACAATAGTTGCTTGACATAGACTAGGCACTCAAAAATATTTGCTAGTGGATATTGAATGAGTAAAATTCCCTTACACAGCAGGGTTAAATGAACACTTGGTATCCCTGTGACCCTGGACATGTAAAACCAAACAAGAAACAAACAAATGAGAATACCAGTTTTGGTGTTGTGAAGCTAGAAAAGAGAAAACAAAGAGCCAAGAGAAGAAATTAAATATATCCTCTTAATTTTAAGGTAATTGCAGGCAAGCACTGGGTTCCCTCAGTGCTGCATCCTGTAGGTCGTCCTGCCTGATCCACACTCAGTGTTTGGTAACTGGAAGCTTGTGGGTGGGTCCAGGTTCTACCGGCAGATGCTAACAGTTGGGCAGGAAAGGAGATTATTAAATCTTCACTAAGCTTTTTACAGAATTATTCAATGCACCCACATGGAGGCCAACCCTTTCTGCACATTAGTTATTTCCATAATAGTGCCTTTTGGGGACCATGCTGTTAGGTTATATTGTATACAGTTACACTAAAGTATTATGCAGACTGAGTGCTTATGTCTACACTAATTGCAAAGGAAAGGCAAGGTTCCTGCCCTTTTCGAGTTTGCTTTGAAAGACAGGGATGTTACCAAGCACAGAGAGGGCACATAGGAGTGTAAGCAGAAGACAGACAGGAGGAAAGGAGGAGAGCCCTGTTAAGGCTCAGAACATATCCCAAAATATGGCACCTTGGCGATGGAGAAAACTACTGAAGCAAGAAGGTCACTCTGGCTTCTCCCGCCTTCTCCCCGGAAACATTGGTCATAGGGGATTCTCTGACCTACCTCGCCTGTCAGGGGGCCACAAAACCCTCATTCCAGAAGGGTCCTGCCCTACACCCGGCCGGAGAAAAATCCAAACAAAAGGCCTTACTGGGATCCCCCTTCAGTCTATTACCATGAGATCACACCCTTTCCTCCAATCACATTTCTACACACTGTCAATTCTTCATCAAACTTAAGCATAAAAACACAGTGTCTCCTAGGTCATTGGGTCTTTATTTCTGAAGGCTCCTGTGTCACATAAAACTTAGGCTAAATACAATTGGTTATGCTTTTATCTTGTTAATTTGTCCTTCATTATGGGGGTGTCAGTCAAAAACCTCACGGTGGTAAAGAAAAGATATATTACCTTTTATCCCCTACAGACTTCACTGGTCGGCCACTCTGGTTCTGTGTGTGTGTGTGTGTGTGTGTGTGTGTGAGAGAGAGAGAGAGACAGAGAGCGCGAGAGAGATATTGCCTCTCCAAAGGCCTCCTAAAATCAACCTTTTTGGGAAAGATAATTCATTAAGTCATCCAGTGATCACTGTCTCATTACAAGTTGTTTATCAGACACTTCCGTGGTGTCAGAATAAAGGGCAACCACTTATTGACTGGCGACCACAGATGGGCACTTGGCCAAGTTCTCTGTATGCTCTCTACTTTAATACTCTCTTGCGACTCTGGACAATAGTATTATTTCCTCCATTTTATTAAGGGGATCACTGAGGCTCACAGGAGCTAAATAATCTACTGAGATCACTCAGTAATAAGTGGAAGTGAGGCAAGAGGGGTGAGGCAAGAGGGGCACCTAGAGTGCAACACTTAGGGAGGCAAACTCTCTGATCTGTGCGTGTGTGTGCAGGGTTGAGGTGAGCTTGAACCGGAGATGAGTGTCTCAAGATTTGCACCCTTGGTCCTTGCTTGCCTCACCTGGTCCTGGTCCTATGTCCTCCTGACTCAAAAGCCTGTGCTCCCAACTACTGCACCATAGCTGAAAGCAGAACCTTATGGATGGCAACGCTGGGGAGGGAAGAGGTGTGCACTGGAGTAAGGTAGAGCAGTGGGCTTCAAACTGTTTTGCTTGTGTGTTCCCAAAGAGGATTTTTAAATGTCATGTATTCCTTGAACATTTTAAAATTGATATTTAAAAAATTCAACTTAAATCTACACAATTGCAAAGGATGGTAATTTCTCCTTTTGCTTTAAAATAACATTGATAAATTATTTTTAATGGTTTCAATGGAGGCTAGGTAGCATAATGATAAGAAAGGCATAGGTAGACATGAGAGAGAAATTTTATATCCTATCCTTTTTCCTTAAACTCTTTGAAATCATATTTCAATTTCATTCTCCAATAGAATTTTATCCTAGTGTTTTCTATGCTTAAAAATGTTAAATCTATTTCTGAAACAAAAATATGTATACAAATTGAAATTGATGTTTGATTTTCTTTAACTGTAGAACTCCAAGTATTTAAACGTTTTCTTCTGGATTTAGCTATCATTACAAGCCCTGAGGCAATCCATGGTGGCAAGTCCCGGTAGATGAGATGCATGCCTTCCTTTTTTTTCTGGTGAAGAAAGGGTGCCTGTGAAAGGGGAGATGGGAACAGAGAACCAGCAAGACACCTGAACCACACTAGTTCTTTCTCAGGGAGAATGGTTTTCGGCAGAAACCCCTAAGGATGGTGAGGCTCTGGAAAGTGATTTCCATAATACGACATGTGCCTATTTTGAGGATCACCAACGTAGGGCATGATGGATGCATTAATGAAAAAGGACTTAAGAACTCTTTCGAAGGATAGTGATTTGTTTTTCTAAGATCAGCCGAGCGGGCGCAAAAGAACCAGCGGGTAGGCAAGTGTAGGAGCAAAACTGCAAGCTTATTTTTGGTAACCTAAGGTGTGGGGAGGAGGTCTGTCGGCCTCCGGCAAAGAAGGCCGGCAGAGTCCCCCCCGGTGGGGCTCTCGGAGGGAGTTCCTGCATCCTGACATCAGTGGGGCTGGAGGAAGGCCGCGTGGGACCCTGGCCCAGCGTGGCTTTCCTAGGAGTGGGAGGGCAATAGGTGGGGCACGGGCATGTCGGGGGGCGTTCCGCAGGTGCGACCAGGTAAATCTTGGTCTCTTTGGATTGACGTCACCTGGCGCATGCCCGGTTGGTCTGCACCCTCCCTGGGCACTGGCTGCAATTTCGCGCG
>NW_012119376.1:8309477-8312517 GCF_000951035.1 Colobus angolensis palliatus | reverse complement strand
CCTCGGACCTGCGCAGGATTTTTGGCCGAGGGAGGTAAAGAGGAGACAAGGGCACTTACCCCAGAGAGGCTGTGAGAGTGAGGGAAGCGGGTCTCAGGTCCTGGTCCGTCTGCGGTGTGGCAGCAGGAGGAGGTTCCTCAACCCCTAGAGGCCTGAGGAGGGGTCTCCTCCCGGGTCTTCGGCACCAACTGATTTGTTTTTCTAAGACCAGCCGAGCGGGCGCAAAAGAACCAGCGGGTAGGCAAGTGTAGGAGCAAAACTGCAAGTTTATTTTTGGTAACCTAAGGTGTGGGGAGCAGGTCTGTCAGCCTCTGGCAAAGAAGGCCGGCAGAGTCCCCCCCGGTGGGGCTCTCGGAGGGAGTTCCTGCATCCCGACGTCAGTGGGGCTGGAGGAAGGCCGTGTGGGACCCTGGCCCAGCGTGGCTTTCCTAGGAGTGGGAGGGCAATAGGCGGGGCATGGGTGTGTCGGGGGGCGTTCCGCAGGTGTGACCAGGTAAATCTTGGTCTCTTTGGATTGACGTCACCTGGCACATGCCCGGTTGGTCTGCACCCTCCCTGGGCGCTGGCTGCAATTTCGCGCGCGCGGGAAGAGCTGGTGGTGAAGAAGAACCCGGAAGTGCACCATCTTGCCTCCGTTCATCCAAACAGATAGGATGGGCAAGGATGGGAGTAGGGTGTAGAGAGGGCTGTGGGGAAGAGGAAGGGAGTACCAGTCAGGTAGGGAAATAAGGGATAACTGAAAGAGCACGAAAGAGTTAATCCAGTTTTGACTGTGGCTGGGCCCTCTGTGTTATAAACCGACCATCGACTCACTCTCACCAGCACAAAATTTAGAACCCAGTGTTTTTGTCTTGGGTTTTGTTTTGTCAATTAACACCAAAGCAGGCTAAATAATAATACATGTTTGGTTGTGAGACAGTGTGTTGGAGGGGCTGATTTTTATTCAGGGGTTTAATCAAGAAAGGAATTAAAATTAGAATTCAAGGTTTACAAATTAGGTGAAGATTAGAAGATAGGAAGGGGACAATTTGGAAAAAGGGGAGAGGACTTAAGATAAAGCCGGGGCAGGTTGATTCTGTTTCCCTGGTTTCCATCATTAACATTGTTTTAGCTGTAAATGTTGCTTCCTCTTCCCAAATTAAATTAAAATGTCCTTAGAGCTGGAATAATGTAGTTCAGTTCTCTCTCAACTGGAGTACACTATCTCTCACTTTCAAAATGGATAATGGTCTTTATTGTGTGTGTAAACTTATTTTGTGTGTAAACATTTCGAGTGTCATTCAGAAACAGGCCATTTCTCAGATCAGTCTTTTCATTTGCAAATCGACAGAGCTGTATTAATAGCAAGAAATGTTTGCTATCAGGTTTACATTGTTACCAATGTAATGCAAAATTATCCTTGGTAAGATTAGGCTCTTTGCATGGAAAATCAACTAAGTTAAAATTTAAAAGCCATCTTTGAATGAGACATGAGAAGTAAAACAACAAAATAAAATTTTAAAATCTTTGCATGAATTCAAAGTTCATGAAACCCTTAATTTATTTTGAGCACATAATTTTAAAATTAAAAAATATTTGAAAATTGGTTTCATATTTTTTAGCATAGCTTTTAACTGTTCACTGGAATTGAGAAACTCACCTGCCTATTTGTAGAAATTCTGATTTCTAAATAATGTGGCTCCTAAGCATATATATGTAGCCGATAGGTTTTGTTTTTTGTTTGTTTGTTTTTTAAACAGAGTCTCACTCAAAAAGTGACGTGATGTCAGGAGTGCAGTGATGTGATCTCAGCTCACTGCAACCTCTGTCTTCCAGGTTCAGGCAATTCTCCTGCCTCAGCCTCTCAAGCAGCTGGGACTACAGGCACACGCCACTACGCCCGACTAATTTTTTTTTTTGTATTTTTAATAGAGAAGGGGTTTTGCCATGTTGTCCAGGCTGGTCTTGAACTCCCGGCCTCATGTGATCCACCCACCTTGGCCTCCCAAAGTGCTGGGATTACAAGTGTGAGCCACTATGCCCGGCCTGTATCTCACTGTTAACATATATCTTTATGAAAGCAAAAGCAAATGTTACAGTCACACAATTATAGAATAATATTGTATATATAATTTCTATTTAAATGTAAAGTCAAACAAGTCCTCTGAGACAGAGCCTTCCTTTATGAAATGCTCGACCCTGTTCCTGGCTGGTGGCAACCAGATCATATTTCAAACTGATAATCAAATTGTTAATTTATAAAATCGAGTAGATGGGAAAAGGTTTCTACTTTGGCTTTGACTTTAATTATGTTAACAACTTTTTTCTTTCTCTCCTAAAATACAACTTGTTAGCAAATGCCACCTAACTGGTACTTCCTTTGTGACTTCGCAGCTGTCATTGTTATGCATTCATCAGGCCGGAAGTGCTCTTCTGTGTATTTTTGGAAAGCTATTCATCTGTTTTAGCTAAACAAACAGAGCTGTTTAAGCTGTTAAAATACAGTACCATAGTTATTTGTTTTTGCATCTTTGAGTTGCATGTAAATGAAGGGTTCGGGCTAATTGGTTCTAGGAATAGTATTCAAAACAGTTCTAGAGAATTTATCCTGGAAATTAAGTGGAATGCACTCTGGGACTCTAGTCCACCTTACACAGAAGGGCCTCTTGGCTTTCCTTGTGGCTGTTTGTGCTTATCTCAGCCAGCTCAGTGGTTGTGGGTAGTGGGCTGTGGGCTGGGGTGATGAGGAGGGGAGGAAGAAAAAAGTTAATTATGGCCCAGTGCAGGCAGACTGGAGCTCAAGGAGGAGGCACTCCAATGGAGAAAGAGGAGCTGGGGCAGGGCCGGCTGCATAGGCCTGCGACCAGTGCTGGCACACAGCCTCTGAGCCCAGAAGGGGGCCCCGCACTCCCAGTGTCTGCAGTTGCTGTCTTGTAATTCTGATTTATCTTTGAATACGTGGTGCGTTTTAAGTGAAGTCCTAATGGGATGATGGAGCAGAAGCTGGGAGCTTGGAGCCTCCTGCCACCTCCCTGCCTTTCCTGGCCCTGGCTGCAAGCTC
>NW_012119376.1:8308166-8308552 GCF_000951035.1 Colobus angolensis palliatus | reverse complement strand
CCCACCCAGTCCCAGACTCCTCTCCCAGCCTCCCACCCAGTCCCAGACTCCCCCATCACCCTTCTGTAGCAGGATGAGTGGCAGACAAAACTCCTCCGACACTGAGTTAAAGAAGGAAGGGGTTTTTCGGCCAGGGGCATCAGCAAGACTCCTGTCTCAAGAGCCAAGCTTCCCCCGAGTGAGCAATTCCTGTCCCTTTTAAGGGCTCACAACTCTAACGGTGTGCGTGTGAGAGGGTCGTGATTGATTGAGCAAGCAGGGGGTACGTGACTGGGAGCTGCATGCACCGGTATTAGATCGGAACAAAACAAGATAGGGATTTTCACAGTGCATTTCTATACAATGTCTGTAATCTATAGATAACATAACTGATTAGGTCAGGGGTC
>NW_012119376.1:8223973-8307731 GCF_000951035.1 Colobus angolensis palliatus | reverse complement strand
CCTCTCACCCCCCACCCAGTCCCAGGTTCCCCCACTGCAACCACCCCCTGCCCCAGTGTGGGCCATGGTGGTCTCATGTGCATGCTCACCCACACCCCCCACACCAACCCCTTTCTTCTGAGGCTCTGCATTCACCTCACAGTATTGTTGTGCCCATGGGCTTGTGGCATTACATAGCAAATAACAACCACCAGGAAGGGGCAATAGAGAAACTGTGAGGGGGAGAAAGAAAAATCCTTTCTCTTGGTTTTCGAAAAAGGGGCCCCACATTGTCATTTTGCACTGAGCCCTGAAAAGTAGGTAGCTGTCAGGAGCCAATGCACTGGTTCACCACCAAAGACAGCAACTCAAAAATACCAAAGGAAGGCAACCTTGCCAATGGCTAGAATGCTCCTAAGAACCTGCAGGAGCCTGACATTCACAGGTGAAGTCAAAGTTTCTCCGACCAGAGTAAGGGACCACAAGGAGAGCATCTAGGCGATTAAGCCAGAAGCCATGAATAGAGCGAGGATGAACTATGAGGTGTGGGGATAGAATAAGGGACTTAGTTTTTCAGATAAGTTAAATGATGTAGAGCTTAGACTCTGATGCCAGGTGGTCATGGTTCAAATCCATTTCATCCATTAATACCATGACCCTGGCCAAGTCACTCAATTACTCTGAGCTGCCAGATAAGGATCTGTGGAATCATTTCTTGATTAGTCGGATAGTTTGCTTTTTCCCCATCTTTTCAGTTATTAAAAATTAAATAAAATTATTATTTAAAAAGTGGAAATACTTCAACTTAGTCATATTTCTATCTGGCTGGGTTACAATGCCTTATTTCCCCCTATTGATGTTAGTCATGCTTCTGGTGGTTGCACAACAATCCTAATATAAGTGACTACATGTATAATCTTGGCATCGAGAATGCCATTTATATGCATGATAGGGATGGGGGCAGAGAAATTCTAGGCAGAAAAACGTGGTCCCTGAAGAAATCCCACCCTCAAGCCAAAAAGCCTGAAACCCATGGTCCAAAGTGAGAACTTCTATCCCTGTTTTACCATGTGAATGCTGCCTTTCCCTAAACTACCATGGCCCACCTTGCCCCTATCCTGTGCGTAGAAGACTCCAGACTCAGCCAGCAGAGAGGAGAAGCAGCTGGGTGTTGGGGTCTAGGGCTGGAAGTTGGAGAGAAGCAGCTTGACTTCAGAGGGACAGCTTGAGCTTCGCAGAATAATTTGGAGAAGAATCTTGCCAAAGACAGCTGGACATCAGGGGAAGATTACCTATCCCCCATCCCCTTTTCAGCTCCAGTTTCCTCTGAGAGTCACTTTCCTTGGCAATAAAATCCCCTGCATTTACCATCCTTCAATTCGTTCGTGTGACCTCATTTTTCCTGGATGCCAGACAAGAGCCTGGGAGCCACAAGTATGGACACAAAAGGCCGTCACACTGGCCCTTTGCCCTCGCTAGTGGAGGGCAGTCGTCTCACACGAGGAGGCAAAGGCCTCACCGAGCTGTTAACACTTAAGCAGTCAGAGGACAGCAGAGCTAAAAGAGCACTGTAACACGCCCTCTGGGGCTCCAGGTGTCACAGGCACCCCCTGCTGCCATGGGGCCCGCACAGAGCTCCCTCCTGCTGGTGTTGAAGCCGCTGGCCAGTTCCAGGCCTTGTGCACTCCAGTCCCCACCTCCCTCGTTTACTCGTGCACACCCTCCTGTGAGGAGTCGAGAGTTGTGGGCTGAGTAAACGATGCACCCTGTCTCAAGTCCCACAGAGGGGTCAGGGAAATATCCTGCTTTGTGTACACACACATATAATTTTTTTCTTTTTTTGGGAGGGGTACAGATAAGGGAGGAGACCACCCCTCATATTGTCTTATGCCCAATTGCTGCCTCCAAAGAAAGAAGAAGTGAAAACTAAAAGGCAGAAATGAAATCCACAGGCAGACAGCCTGCTGCCCTGGGCCTGGTAGTTAAAGATTGACCCCTGACCTAACTGGTTATGTTATCTATAGATTCCAGACATTGTATGGAAAAACATTGTGAAAAATCCCTGTCCTGTCCTGTTCTGTTCTGATTACCGGTGCATGCAGTCCCCAGTCATGTACCTCCTGTTCTGTTCCGTTCTGATTACCAGTGCATGCAGCCCCCAGTCATGTACCTCCTGCTTGCTTGACACCCTCACGTGGACCCCCTTAGAGTTGTAAGCCCATAAAAGGGACAGGAATTGCTCACTCAGAGAGCTTGGCTTTCAAGACCCAAGTCTGCCGAAGTTCCCAGCCAAATAAAACTCCTTCCTTCTTTAACCCGGTGTCTGAGGAGTTTTGTCTGTGGCTCATCCTGCTACACGGGGTCTCACTCTGTCACCCAGGCTGTAGTGCAGCGGCGGATCATGATTCACTGCAACCTCCATCTCTCAGGCTTAAGTGATCCTCCCACCTCAGCCTCCCTAGAAGGAGTAGCTGGGACCAGAGGTGCAGGCCACCACATCCAGCTGATTTTTGTATTTTTTGTAGAGACTGGGTTTCACCATGTGACTGAGGCTGGTCTCTAACTCCTGAGCTCAAGCGATCTGCCCACCCCAGCCTCCCAAAGTGCTGGGATCACAGGTGTGAGCCACCGTGTCTGGCCACATATAACTTTTGTAGGCAAAAAACTCTCCATTACCAAGCTTATTAAAACTTGGGGGAAAATATTTCAACATCTGTATCAGACAAAAGGTTAATATAAATACATAAGGAAAATATTATAATCAATAAGAAAAATTTCAAAATTCCATTAGAAAAAGAAACAGGAAAGGCAATTTGCAAAAGAATTCAAATGATTATCACCTAACAAAGAAATGTTCAACTATTAATCAATAGAAACAGATATTTGAAAAGCTTTTACTTCTCAGTCTGACAAAATTTTATCAGCATTGGCAAGAGTGTGGTGGAAACAGATGCTCTCACATCCTGTTGGCTTGAGGCTTCCCAAGGGGCGCGTGGGCTTCAGCTCTTAAAAGTATTAGAAAGTGAGTATTCTTTGATTTGGCATTTTACTTGCAGGTATTTATCCTGAATAAATAGACATAGATATACCTGTGTTTATCAGGAGTATGGCCACTGTGATTTATAATAGTGAAAATTGTTAACCGCCTAAATGCTCAACAATGGAGGTTGGTTAAATATATAAACATATATTTATAAACATATAAATAATAAATACTATGATATCATATATATTTGTATATATACATATATGTATACCTGGACTACATGAATTACATGTATATAGGATTTTTTAATTGTTAAAATAATTATATAAATGTATATTAAGGCTACGTGCAGTGGCTCACACCTGTAATTCCAGCATTTTGGGAGGCCGAGGCAAGAGGACCACTTGAGGCCAGGAGTTTGAGACCAGCCCAGTCAACATGGCAAAACCTTGTCTCTACTAAAAACACAACAATTAGCCAGGCATGGTGGTACATATCTGTAATCCCAGCTACTTGGGAGGCTGAGGCATGAGAATTGCTTGAATAGGGGAGGTGAAGGTGGCAGTGAGCCGAGATTGCGCTGCTGCATTCCAGCCTGGGTGAGACTGTCTTAAAAAATATATATACATACATATATAAATATATATGTGTGTGTGTGTATATATATGTATATATATGTAGTAAGAACCTGGAAAGAACTTTACATTATATATTTTTATGTGAAAAATAGCATGTGTATTTTGGAAAAGCAGAAAATGTTTTAACATTAACCTTTCATCTGATACAGATGTTGAACTATTTTCCCCAATTTTTACCAAGCACTGTGGTTTGGTGCATGGAATCAGAAGTCAGACTGCTTGGCTTTGGATCATGGCTCTGTTCCTTTCTGGTTCCACCTCTTACAAGCTGTGTGACCATGAGTAAGTTACTGAACATATGAATAGGACAAGAACTCTGGAGGTGTGGGGATGGAAGGTGGAACTGAGATTCAAGTCCCATTTGAGAGCAGAGCATGTATTCTTAACTTCTGGGCTACATGGAGCAAAAATAAACAAGTGGCAGAGAAAGAGAGAGAGAGAGGGGGAGACACAGACAAAGACAGTGAAGGGTATTGGATTGATTATGTTTTAAGTACTTTCAAGGCAAGATTTTCTCTGTTTGTCTTTGAATTCCCATCATTTAGTTCCACACCTGGTGCATAATAGAGACACTCATTGAATCATCGGATAGGGTCATAGGCGTGATGCAGAGCAGAAATGTTTGGTTCTCAACAATGGGGCCATGGGTTGGCCATTCAGATTTGTAATTTAAAGAAAGAAAGAATGAAAGAAAGAAAGGGCCAACACCAGCACTTTGGGAGGCTGAGGCAGGCAGATCACCTGAGGTCAGGGATTCGACACCATCCTGGCCAACATGGTAAAATTCCATCTCTACTAAAAATACAAAAAGTAGCCGGGCACGGTAGCACATGCCTGTAATCCCAGCTTCTCAGGAGGCTGAGGCAGGAGAATCGCTTGAACCTGGGAGGTGGAGGTTGCAGTGAGCTGAGATTGTGCCACCATACCCCAGCCTGGGTGACAGAGTGATATTCCATTAAAAAAAAAAAACAAAAAAAGGATAGACAAAAAATAGAAGAATAGGGAACCTTCTAAAATGAAAAAGGGACACTAAAAGAGAGTGTAGAATATGGTAGACAAAGGGATCAACTCCTTTCAGGCCCATAACCTCTTCTTTTTAAGGCTGCTTGAACTATTTATTAGTCTGTAATTAGAGTCCCAAGCGTTTCCTTCTGTTTCCTAAAGGGTTGGAAAAATGCCCCGAGGGCTTGTCACCATAGGCCTTCCCCACTTCTAATCAGCCAGATGGCAGCTGCAGGAAGTGGCTGCTAAAGCAACAATCACAATGTGGTGTTGACAGTGTAGATCTTCCACTGAATGGGGAGTATGAAGAAGCGCAGACAGTGGAGTTTCTCAGCCTGCGATATTAGAATTGGTTTTTATCAGTTGGGCTTTATATATTAGTAGGGAATACCTAAATAATTTAAACAACAGCTATTTGATTATACTAATCTATTAGGCCAGAATCGAAAAGTACCTTTTAAAAAGTCCTCCTGGATTAAAAATTTCTCTTAGAAACATTCATAATTCATTGCTGCTCTTACTAATGTCAAAATCTTACTGACTCAGTAAATGGCAAAAGGTACATGTGGTGTTTGTGCTTGTGTATTTATTTCATTATTTATTTGGATATGGGATACTGCATAGAAAGAAAACACACTCTGACTCATTAGGTATATAAATCTCATACTTAAGGGAAGAGAGACCAGGGAAGTGTATCTACCATTGGAGATTTTCTTTGACATTACAGACTTAAATACTGTCACTGGCCTCCCTTTGCAAGGGCACATTCTGTTCAGATGTGTTAATAGAAAGAAAGCAGAATCTAATGAAAATGCCAGAATGTCCTTTGGGAAGCTGACAAATAGAGTGTGCTGCTGATGTGGACTCAAGCTGCAGACCATTCATAGGCCTATTATTAGAACAGGGACAATGTCCAACCGTTCCTAATTGCTGAATGACATACACCTGCCACTTAATTTCCTCGGTGTCACCTGTGAATTATACCTAAGATCAGACAGCAAGAACACGTATTCATTCAGATATCTGTGTGTCCATCCATCCATCCATCCATCCATCCTGCCAAAAGATTGAATGTTTCATTTAAAACTGAATACAGCAGGTTTCATCTGATGGTGCAAATATTTCTTCTTGGAAACTGTGATGTGGCAAGGTTTTATAGTTAAATAGGTTATGTATTTCCATCAAAACAATACTATAATTGAGAGCTTGCTTCTGTTCAAAATATCAGAAATAATTACTAATAAGCTCCAAATATTTAGCCAAAGCAACAATATAGGTAAAACCTTACAGATCTCTATAATCTATAATATAGTTTTTAAAAAAGCAAATTCCAAAACATAGGATCTGGGAGATGGCAGAGACGTTGATAATCTTTTCTTTATTTCATAAGAAGTGAGAAAATCAAAGCTCAGAAGACTGAGTGTCACCCACTTAACTTGCCTGGTGTCACCCACTTAACTCAGTAAAGCAAAGGCAATAGCCTTGGTCCCCAGGTTCTCAGATCCATGTTCTCTTTTTAACATACTCTTCCTGTCTCCAGAAAAATTCTAAGACACACACACACACGTGCTCTCTCTTTCATCTCTCACATTGCTTAAATAAGAGACCACAACATACTGTAAAATGTGCATATGACATGAAAAGATTCAACTATTGTTCATGTGTCTAAATTAATAGCTAGCCAAAATAAATGTGACCAAACTTACAACTTTAAAAACTGTTTGCTCTGTAAAAAGCTAGCAAAATATGGAGGTAACAAGGTAGAAGCCTGTTTCTCTTAACAAAACTGGGAACATTTGAGTCAATAATCACGTGGACACCATTGTCTGTCCCACCAAGACCAACGTCCATTCATTCCTTTTTCCTTCCTTATAGAACCGTCATTTTATTTGGGTCCCTGCCACTCCCCTGCCCCTGGGCGGCATCTGTGCCTCAGCGGAAGCCAACACTTCCAGGTCCAGGTCCTGAAGGTCTCAGGGGTATTCCAATCCCTTGCTTGTGATTGATTCTGGAAAAGGCACCTCGCTCAAGTCAGGCAAATGGGACAATAGTGGAGGGGAGGCCTATTGGAGACTCTCGGGGAGCTTCCAGAAGGTGCTTTCTTTTAAGGTTACTTGGTGAGGACCGAGATTGGCCACATCACCTCACTACCTAACTGACTTCCAAGTAAGCGAGCTCACATTGTTAATCATTTAAGCCTACTGAATGTTCCCAATGGAGACATTCCACAATGGAGACATTCCCAGTGGAGAATTCCACAGTGAATGTGAATTCAGAATCCCTGCCCCAAAGGTGCTTAGGGTATATAGACTAGAGTTTCTTGACTGTTTTTCTTTGTCACCTCTCTAAAGAATCTTTTTAGATTTTTTTTCTGATATCCTCCCCACAAAATTCAATACCACAAACATACTGTTTATCTGCGTGTGTTCTCTGTATCGGTACCTCACACGTTAACATAGGAAGAGTTTTTTGTTTCCCCAGAACCATTTTTGTCTTCTTGAAGATGATATCATCTCCACCAAGAATGACTTAGAGGGAGAGACAGGCTGTCCTAATGGGAGGTATTAGGATGAGGATATCCCTAGGATGGGGGTACCCACTCATTTACAGAAAGTAGGGGCATTGCAAATTCTTTTACAAAATTGCCATTGCCGAATATAAATATTTGAAAGTCTCACCACGGACTTTATTTGGTCTTGAATTCATTCCATTCCATTCTTTTTTCTCACCCCCCTTCATATTCTCACACAACAGCAACATTCTAGCAGCTTGGAAGGAGAAAAGAGGCACAAAGGTCACCTTGGGATAGCTAGGGGGTGCAGGGTCCTAAGCCTTGGCTTTGTTGGCAAATCGCCTTCGTTTCTGTCATGTCTCTGAAATGTCTCTCCCATCTTTATCTTCTTTTTCATCTTCTTTACCACCATCTTCATAAGCCTTCATCACCTCTAATCTGGGTAATGAACTCTCTTTTCTTTCTTTTTCTCTTTTTTCTTATTTATTTATTTATTTATTTTTTGAGATGGAGTTTCATTCTTGTTGCCCAGGCTGGAGTGCAATGGTGCGATTTTGGCTCACTGCAACCTCCGCCTCCTGGGTTCAAGTGATTCTCGTGCCTCAGCCTCCCAAGTAGCTGGGATTACAGGCATGCGCCACCATGCCTGGCTAATTTTGTATTTTTAGTAGAGACAGGATTTCACCATGTTGGTCAGGCTGGTTTCGAACTCCCAACCTCAGGTGATCCACCCTCCTCAGCCTCCCAAAGTGCTGGGATTACAGGCATGAACCACCATGTCCAGCCACGATCTCTCTTTTCTTAAGCATTTATTGAGGACCAACTACATTTCAGTTGCTTTCTATTACAGTCTCAATCAGCACAGCAACCCTGTGAGTTACATATTAATGCCTGCATTTTACAGATGAGGAAATGGAGGCTCAAGAATTTTAGTGTCTTGTCCAAAGCTAGACCCACCAGTAAGATACAGACAGAGGTGGGACCCAGGTAGGCCAAGTAGTGCAACTTACATCCATACTCCTTCTACTGAATTTTGTAATATCTTTAATGTATTTTAAAAATCACATAAATGATAAATGAATACATTCTCTTTGCAAACAAAAAAAAAGATGCAATAGGTTAATGTTCGTTCCCATTAATCATCTCTCTCTATTCTTGTTTTCCCCACCTCCATTCCCCAAGGTAACCACTGTCACAGTTTGACGTGGCTCTTTCCAGATTTTATTCTAGAAATTTCATATATCTATGTGTGTCTTACTGAACACGAGGGGCCAGAACAGGATGGTGGTGCTCACAAGACCTGGGAGGCCATGATCGGGATGAATTCCCATGACGCTACATATTGCATGTGGCTAAGCAGCCCCACTTGGGAATGGGTTAGTTTGTAACTCCTTCTCCTCCGAAAGTACAGGTTTGTGATGTGCAGGTGATTCTATCCTCTGCTCCAGATCATGTAGTGAATATTTAGTATGTTTCATTTTGTTTGTTTTCATCTCTTTCCCTTCTTTAGATGATGTCTCCTCATCGCCTGCTTCTTTTTTTTTCTTTTTCTTTTCCTTATTTTTTTAGAGATGGAGTCTCACTCTTTTGCCCAGGCCAGAGTGCAGTGGCACAATCTCAGCTCACTGCAACCTCTGCCTCCCAGGTTCAAACAGTTCTTCTGCCTCCGTCTCCCAAGTAGCTGGGATGACAGGTATGTGCCACCACGCCCAACTAACTTTCGTATTTTTTAGTAGAGATGGGGTTTCACCATGTTGGCTAGGCTGGTCTTGAACTCCTGACCTCAGGTGATCTGCCTACCTCCGCCTCCCAAAGTGCTGGAATTACAGTTGCGAGCCACCACACCTGACCCCTCATCACCTTTTAACCAGAACAGTTAGGTCCTTTTCTTTCTCTTTGTGATGGCAACAGTTATTTTTATAGCTGTCTGGGGAAGGTGCTTAGGTAAATATCAGTTTGAGCTGTACAGTAAGCTTAATATAGCCCTTTTCTGTGATTGATGAATTCACTACCTTCTTTTTTGCACTTTGTGTTCAGTCTGTAGAACTCGTGAATTAGTGATGGGGAAGTAAGTTATTTTAAGGGTGACAAACTTCCTAGAATCATACTAGGATTACACTAGACCAGATATACACAGTCACCCCTGCTCCTGTACATTGGTCCTCCAACCTTCCACTTCCCTGCAGTGGGACATGCAGAAGGAAAAGGGGCACATCTGTGAGGGAAGAAGATGCTGCTGCTGACCGGCATAGACATAGGCACAGGCACACAGAGTCCGAATCTGGAGGGACCAACCATGGGAAGCTGTGGTGTGCACCCCTAGAGTCACTATGCTATGACTGTGCCTCCTTGGAGCCACCATCCAGCCTAGAGATCTCTAGGTAGAGTTTTTGGTGGAGATCACACAGGACCACAATTATATGGCCATAATACTATTGAAAAGGGGGTAGTTCATCTTCCACTTAGACTATGAATAAAGACATTTTCTGTAAATTGGTGTTAACTGGGACAGAGGACCAGGGGGTTAAGCTAACTAGCCTGAAGGGATGTGGAAAATGACCAAGAAAGGGTGGTAGCCACTGCTTACGCCCCCTTCAGGTAGGGGCAAAGAGATGAGAAGGTTCACACATGTGATCTGTCCCAGGAGCGTAAGAGGGAGAGAGAGAGAGAGAGAGAGAGAGAGAGAGAGAGAGATGGGTGCTGTGGTTCCGAAATCACTCCCCACTCTGGTGGGAGTCGGAGGTCGGCAGTCAGATGCTGCCACCCTTGCTACCACAGGGATGACTGTCATGCTGCAAGGTCTAGTCCACATTTAGTTCCTGATGTTAAAGAGGGCTGGGAGGAGGGTGAGTGGTATGAGAGATGAGAAGAATGCAGACAGGAGAACCAATCTGATAACATTTTGGCCAAGTGTGCTGTCTTCATTAATTTTCTGTCTCAGGACTGCTAATATGGAAACCAGTCAATATGTATTTTCCTCAGCCTTTCATCCCTAAGTCCTTCAGGGGCTGGACAGAGGTAATATAACAACTGTTGCCACACGGTGGCAGCAATATCTTCTTCGCTGCGTTCACCTAGCCTAATGGGTGCTTTTTCTCTAGCTATACAGAAGCCATGGCTTTCTTCCCTCTGGGACTTCAAGTTGCTTTTTGAGGAGCTGAGGTGCTTCACAGCACTTATTACAAGGAGTTTTCTTCATGTTTTTCTTTTTCCTTAAATGAATGTCTTGGAAAATATGAGGTTATGCATTAGCAGGTAACTTTTGTTTTTGTGTGGAGGCAGGGTGGCCAAAACAAAAACTTGCTCACTCCGTCGCCCTGGCTGGAGTGCGGTGGCGCCATCTTGGCTGACTGCATCTTGATCCTCCCACATCAGCCTCCTGAGTGGCTGGGACTACAGGTGTGCACCACCACATCGGCTAATTTTCTATTTTTTTGAAGAGATGGGGTTCTCATGATGTTGCCCAGGCTGTTCTCAAACTCCTGCTCAGCTCAAGTGATCCTCCTGCCTCAGCTTCCCAAAGTGCTGGGATTATAGGCTTGGGCCACCATGCCTAGCCAGCAGGTACCTTTCTGTCTTTTCCTAATGGCTAATAATTTAAATCTAACTATATCTGTGAAACTAGTGGTTTTGCCACAGGATGAGGAGGCGCCAGGGGAAGGGAAGGTGACCAGATGTTCTAATCGAGTCAGCCTTGGTTCTGGCAATGAGCAGGTGCTCTGGAAGAAGTCCCAGGCAAGCTCTGCTGTGCCCCTTATCTGAACCGAGCTGATGAGCTGGCCCCCGTCCAGAGGACGATGACCAGAGCAGAGAGGGATCTGGAAACCAGGAGTGACAGGGACGTGTGGAAGGGAAGGGAACATTTGCAGAGGAAGGGATGACTTGAACACTATAGTTAAATGTTGGAAGGGTTGTCATGGAGAAGAGAGGTCATTAGAATCAGATTGGAAGAACTAGAACTAGAATGCTAGTTTTGGAAGGAACTTTAGGAATCTCATCAAACACACTCCTCATTTTACAAAAGAAGAAAATAAGGCTGAGAGAGTGACATTTGTTCAGGGTGACACCATTGGCTGGTAACAGACAGACAAAGGACTAGGACACAGCCCTTTGACTACACCCAAATATGGTCACCCATCAGGTTGTAAGCTATAGGGTGGGTAAGGAGGGTAACCAAGGTGGTGGCCTCTGTTTAGTGCTGAAGCAGAAACTGGGTGTCCAGAGAGTTCCTGAATTGACCAGAGGGCTGGCCCCAGCCTCGTCACTGGAAAATGTCTGTGTTTACCTCTGACATACTCTATCTCTGTGTGCCATATGACTGTCTTAATAACTGCCAGGTAATTCATGGTGATGAAAGTTTGTATGTAGCGTGTGGGGTGGGAGAGGGAGTTGGTGTCTGGTCTTAGAAAAGGCTGCTTTTATGTGGCAGCAAATAGGAAGCTAGCAAGGTCTCTGGCTCAGGATTGCCTGGTGTCCTTGCCCTTGCAGAGTCCCCAGGCTCCATCTTGGGGAAAAGGGAGACAGGAGAGGGAGTATTGCAGGCTTCTGTAGGCCCTCTGGGGCGGGAGCAGCACTCTGGGGAGATGGGTGAGCTTGTGTGCTGAACATCGCTAACTTCACAGGGCTTTGCTCTTGTCTCCATCCCTGAAAAATCCTTCCTAAGCACTGTATGGTATAAATGTTTTAGTATCTTTCCATGGATTGGTTTGTTGCCTTTGTTGAGTTGCATGCATGATCTGGGCCTGGTTTCATCACATCTTGTGCAACTGCGATCATTATCTGGGTGACAAAGAAGTGGGTGCAGGCCGTTCCCTAGATACGAAATGCTGAGGCAATTAAGCACATCTAATGACTGTTTTCTTAAGATGAATAGGAGTGATAGCAGTACACAAAGCAAAATGAGGTCTTACAGTCCATGCAGCCTAAGCATGGACTGGTCATAGTAGAAGGAATGATGTAATTATGCTTCCTAAATGTGTCACCTGTACCATATGTATTCTGAAATGACTTCATGTGTGAAGACAAACATTTTCTTTTTTCTTTTCTTTTCTTTTTTTTTTTTTAGAGACAAGGCTCTGCTCTCCCACCCAGGCTGGAATGCAGTGGTGGTGATCATAGTTCACTGCAACCATGAACTCCTGGGCTCAAGTGATCATCCTGCCTCAGCCTCCAGTGTAGCTGGGACTATAGGCACATGCCAGCATGCCCAGCTAATTTAAGAAAAGCATTTTGAAATGAAATTGTTGTGCATATATCTTCAACTGTGTTAGAAATATACAGCTTGTGTACTAAATTTATTTGCTCAGAATGAGGCTAAAAAAGTTAAAAAGTAAGTAGATTAGGAAAATAACAGCTGTTACTAAGAGCTAACTGTGTGCTGAGTCTTGTACTAAGTGCTTTGAATGTAGTTCCTCATTTAATCCTCACAATAGCCCTGCGAGTAAAAATTTTGTTTTACAGAAAACTGAATTGAAGCACAGAGAAGTTGCATAAGTTGTTCAGTTCACAAAATTTTAAGGGGCAGACCTGTCTGAATCCAGACAAATATTGATCTGTCTGAATTCAGAGCCTAGACTCCTAACCACCAAGAGAGATATGGCTTTCTAAGAATGTAGCCACACCCCCAACAGAGGGACTTTGGTTTAGCTGGATCTCCATCCCAGAGTAGGTCCTCAATAAATCCTTGTTGAATGGCTGAATGAATGAATGAATAAATAGCACACAATATATGCTGATTCCGGCAAAAATCGCAAGGTAGCACGTGAATGCCTGAAGCTTAGGAAACTTGGACCTAGTTTAATGGTTTCAAAGTGCGTTCTTACGAGCCATCCTGAGGTCAGCTGAAGAGGAGATTCCAGGGCTGCTGTGAGGGAAGGAGAGGCAGGTTCCCAGCCTTCTCCCAGATACCACAAGAGCAACTCCCTGTTATCCACTGTCCCTCCTCCCACTTGAATTTTCAAAAAAGTCTCCAATGCTGTTGAAATGAAAATAAAGAATTCCACCCCTACCTCTTAGTGATCTGGTGCAATAACATCATTATATAGATGAAGAAACTGGGGCCCAGAGAAGTAAAAGATTAGAACAAAGCCAGAGCTTGGGCCAGGTGCAGTGGCTCACGCCTGTAATCCCAGCACTTTGGGAGGCCAAGGCTGGTGGATCACCTGAGGTCGGGAGTTCGAGACCAGCCTGGCCAACATGGTGAAACCCTGTCTCTGCTAAAAATACAAAAATTAGCTGGGCATGGTGGTGCGTGCCTGCATTCCCAGCTACCTGGGAGGCAGAGGTGAGAGAATCACTTGAACCTGGGAGGCAGAGGTCACAGTGACCCGAGATTGTTCCAGCCTGGGCAACACAGTGAGACTCTATCTCAGGAAAAAAAAAAAAAAAAGAAAAAAAAAGAAGCCAGAGCTTGAACCCAGGCTTTCAGACCCCTTTGCCCACTGCTTATTTCATCACATTGAGAAAGTTAGATTTGAAGCACACTGGAAAACATCGGGGTAATACTGACGTCTGCATCTGGCATGCAGAGAAATAGCCACAGGGACCAACCCTGACCTACAAAAAAATGGATTTTAAATGCTGGGAATTCCCTATCACAAAAATATCTTAGGTGAGGCCAGTTCTCATCATCTTCTCCATATACGAACAGGCTATTTGGAAGCACAAATTCAGGGGGAGTAAGTGGCATCAGCCAATCTGATTTTTAAAAAGTTTTAGGACACAATAGAACAAAAGATATTGCTCAAACTAATATGACTTAATAAATCGTTGTCCAAACCATAAACATAAATACAAGATAACTAACATTATTATACAATAAATGATAAGTGCCAAATGAGCAGCAGAGAAAAAGTAAAAACTTGAGCAGAGGGAAGAAATACTTCAAACTCAGATGGCTTCAGGGCGTTTAGCATGGTATAAGCAGCTCTTGAGGGGTTCTTGAAGGATTGGTGGGATCCAAACATTCGTGATATAGGGAAGAGGAAGATTTTGGGAAAGCAGAACATTTTGGATAAACATTCATGATTGGAATTGGGGCACTGGACTGCATGGGTGGTGAATGTGGAAATGTTCCTTGAGGCAGAATGTCTGTTTTACTGTTTACTTGAAATAAGTGATGGGAAAGAATTTTAAAAATTTTAAATAATGTGGAAATCAGACATGCATCATTATCGATAACAACTATAAATCTAATTATTATTTATAAATAGTTCTCTTCAACTATAGGCAGTATGCATTTTTTATTATTTTTTAAGACCTATAATTTTTTTTATTTTTGTGCCCGAAACTCAGCACATAAGTGTTTTAAAAACACATATTGATCCAATTATCTGGAGTAAATATAATTATTAAATGTAAATCAATTGTAAAAATGGAAATAATTTAAAATACACAGAAAATTTTATTCAATTTAATCATATTATAAATTTTTATTCTTGTAAAATATTGAACCACTTTGTATATGGAAATTATTAGGTTTATGTTTTGGAGGAAACAGGACTTGACACATTTGTTCTTTATTTTAAAATTTCTCTTAGAGATGGGGTCTCACTCTATCATCTGGGCTGAAGTGCAGTGGCATGATCACAGCTCACTGCAGCCTTGAACTCCTGGGTTCAAGCAATCCTCCTGCCTCAGCCTCCTGAGTAGCTGAGACTACAGGTGCCTGTCATCACAGCCGGCTGACTGTTATTATTATTATTTTGTAGATGGGGTCTTGCTGTGTTGACCAGGCTGATCTCGAACTCCTAACCTTAAGGGATCCTTCTGTGTAGCTGGGATTACAGGTGCAAGACACAGCGTTAAGCCTGACACATCTATTCTAAAAATAAAGTTTATTGTGAAGAATAATGTGTGAGATTAGCTAAGAAAATTTAGAAAAGGTAAGTAATGAGGGAAAAGTATGAAGTATTAAATCAAAACACTTTAATGAAATAGTGTTTTATTGATATGATAAATGAAGGGAATCAAGAGACAGATCCCACTCAATGAGATAATTTAATATATAATAAAGAGGGTATATTAGTTTCCCAGGGCTGTTATAATAAAGTGCCATAAACTGTGTGACTTCAAACAACAGAAATGTATTCTCTCACAGCTCTGGAGGCTGGAAGTCTGAAATGAAGGTGCAGGCAGGACTATGTTCTCTCTGAAGTTTACAGGAAAAACTCCTTCCTTGCCTCTTCTAGCTTCTGGTGGCCCAAGCATTCTTTGGTTTGTGGCAAATAACTCCAATCTGTGCTTCCATCTTCATGTGACTATCTTCTCCCTGTGTGTCTCTGTTTTCAACTGGTGCTCTGTGTCTGTTACTTTTCTTCTCTCTATTTTTATTTTTTAGGATAGAGTCTCACCCTGTCACTCAGGCCGGAGTGCAGTGATGCGATCTTGGCCCATTGCAAGCTTCTTCTCCCAGGTTCAAGCGATTATCCTGCCTCAGCCTCCCAAGTAGCTGGGAGCACAGGTGCATGCCACCACATTTGGCTAATTTTTATCTTTTAACAGAGGCAGGGCTTCACCGTGTTGGCCAGACTGGTCTCGAACTCCTGACCTTAAGTGATCCACCCACCTTGGCTTCCCAAAGTGCTGGGATTATGGGCGTGAGCCACTTCGCTGGGCCGGCCTCAGCAGGAAGATTGCTATGGAATTTGGCAGCAACCATGCCACTGTTCCTGTGGGCCCGGGTTACCTTTCCCCAGATTACTCTGCTTTTTTTTGGTTTGTTGCCAGGAATCATCGTGTTGCTCTTTGCTTTGTGTACACAAGCACATCTCTTGCCCAAATAGAATTCAGTTTCATCTTGGGCATAAACACCTTCAGTTTTAAGAAGAGCTGTATGCTCCCTTTGGTTCTGGAGGCCCCGCTTATAGCCAGCAAAAAAGGCCTTGGGCCATAGCCTTCCAGACATGTTTCCTTTTAAGAAGGCCTGTTCCCATCAGGCCTCCACAGGCTCCAAGATGATAGGAGGGGACTCACTGAGGTTCCTGCTCGTATGTGACCATATCAGAGAGACTTTCCCTGACTCCTTAATGTAAAATGGCACCCTCACTCACACCCAGACCCCACAAGGGAGGCACTGTGCTCACTACTGTATGTTCGAGGCCTGCAGCTGTGCCTGGCATGTGGTGGCACAATAAACATTAACTGAATAAATGAATAATGAAAATAAAGTGAACACAAAAATATGAAAACAAGATATTTTTGCACATGAAATTGGCAAACTTTTTTTTCTTTTTTTTCCACTCTGTCACCCAGGCTAGAGTGCAGTGGTGCAGTCTTGGCTCACTGTAACCTCTGCCTCCCAGGTTCAAGTGATTCTTGTGCCTCAGCCTCTCAAGTAGCTGAGATTACAGATATGTGCCACCATGCCTGGCTAACTTTCATATTTTTAGTAGAGACAGGGTTTTACCATGTTGACCAGGCTGATCTTGAACTCCTAACCTCAAGTGATCTGCCTGTCTTGGCCTCCCAAAGTGCTGGGATTACAGGTATGAGCCACTGTGCCAGGCCTGGCAAACTTGAAAGTTTAAAACACTTAATAATACTCAGGGCTGATAGCGGCATCTGGTAAGATTATAAATTGGTATCATTTCCCCCCTAGAAAACACTTAGAAAATATATGTTAAGAACATTAATAGTGTACGTGTCCTCTGGGTACATGACCAAGAATCTATTACAGGGAAGTCTTTTAAGTGAGATGGGAACAAAAGTTGTACAGAAGGATGATCATTACCCATTATGGATTGGTTACATAAATTACTATAAATACATATGATTAAATATTATGCAATTTATTAAAATCATAGGTAAAACATGTATAATGATATGAAGAAATTGAATGCTATAATACTAGTTATAACAGAAATAGAAAGACATACACATTTAAATGTAAATTGATAAACAGAAGCTCATTTTTCTTAATGGGCCTACTGGTTTGTATGGCAAGAGAAGCGAAACTGCCAAAAGTTTAGCCTTTGCTGAAATCAAGTAAATATGCTGGGGTGGAGAAACCGACACAAGAAGACACAGGAGCAGGCTCAGCAAACCCTAGACCAACTGGATGTGTAGACGTGTGAAATGCCTTAAATTCCCTAAAGTGATAGGTCTTTGGGAGACTGAAAATAAAAAAGGGCAGCACTGAGTGAAAAATCTCTTGGCCATATCTATATGAAAGCGGATATTCCAAACTAGTACCCCTTCTCATCCTACACTCACGTAATTCACGTTGCCCTGTTAGTAGTTTTGGAGACATAACCTAGTTTGTTAGCCAGGGTCTAGATGAGAACTAACTAGATAAGAACTAACTAGATGAGAACTCATCTGGCCCTAGCCAGGGTCTAGGTGAGAACTAACTGTTTCTCCAGGGACAAATGCCCTGGAAAATGAGAGAACTGCACAAAACTATATGAAAATCTCCTCTTAAATCCCAAGATGAAATAGTTTCATCCTAGACATCCTAGCCATGGATATCCTCTCTCCCTGTGACTGCCTGGTTAGGTAACCCGGGCATAAAATTCTAAAGAATTTTTTTCTCTCTCTCTCCTGCCCCCACCCCCACCCCATTTTGCTTTTCTTCTCTCCTCCTTCTTTCTCAGATGTAGAACGAATTCCGCATCTTGCCTCTTGAATCTCAATTTAGCATTTTTCTTACCTGAAGTATGACCTTGAGGTCTTACCCTCAATGCTAATCAATTTATCAAAATATTTCTACCCAATAAAAATAAATCACTTCCTCAGAGGAATCTCATTTAATAAAAGTTTCTCTGTTTCATTACATCTTTTTTTTTTTTTTTTTTGACAGGGTCTGTCTCTGTTGCCCAGGCTGGAGTGCAGTGGTGTGATCTCGGCTCACTGCAACCTCCACCTCCCAGGTTCAAGGGATTCTCCTGCCTCAGCCTCCGGAGTAGCTGGGATTAAGGTGCAGGCCACCACATCTGGCTAATTTTTTGTACTTTTTTTTTTTTTTTTTAAATAGATACAGTGTTTCGCCGACTGGTCGAATTCCTGGCCTCAAATGATCTGCTCACCTTGGCCTCTCAAAGTGCTGGGATTACAGGTCATTACATTTTTAACAGTGGTGTTACGAAACTTGCAAAGTATCATGTTAAAAACAAAATAATGTTAATTGATTCTTTTAAAGACCAGTACTTATGGTGCAATTTCCAGTACATAGCACTTTCAAGTGATTTCCTTGCCTGATCTTATTCACCTTTCTGGCACCCTATAAAATAAGTGTTATACTCCCTATTATTCGGATGAAGAAAATGAGTCACAAGAAAGTTAAACAGTCTAATGAAAATCATGCATCTAAAAGTGGTGAAGCTGGGATTTGAACCCAGTAGTTGGGTTTTTGGTTTATTAATTATTCTCTATTTGAGATACTGTTCTTGATTCAGGATGTGAATCAAGTTCTCAACTGCAGGTTTGAGCTTTGTCTTTCAATCATTTCAGAGCCCAAGGAGGAAGCTGAGTGGAGACAGGGCTAGTGGTTAGAGGTGGCCCCTATACACTGTTCACCTTGTCTCCCAGCTCCTAAGTGAGGGCTGGTCCTTCAGGCTCGGCCCTTAGAGCCAGGGCCCCGTTCTTGCACACCCCTTTCTATTTAGACATTCTGATTTCTTCTTGAACTTTCTGCCTCCTCCCTGTTATTTCTCCTAGCCCCTGTGACCTCTGCTGCCTATAGAGAAGAATTCCACTCCCTCACCCTTTCTGAACTGAGGTTGGTGGAAATGACCTTGGATATTGCATGTGTGGTATCTGCAAGACAATCAGAGCACATACACCCCTGATGGATCTCCCGTGGGTTCTTATGCTCCAAGTCCTTTGCTCTCTCTAGAACTGTGCTACTGTGATTTCTCTTCATAGCTGGGCTTCTATATGTGCCAAACCCAGAAAGGTGTAGGGTTGTGGGGTCAGAGGGATAGTGACCATTTTGTTGCCATAAGCCATTTTTTTTTACAGCTCTGTTCTGCTGGACATCAATAATGAGAACATATTAATATCATAAAGTGTGATTTTTGGCAAGAGGGACAATAGTGACTGTTGTTTGGAAGGGCTCACATAATTTTTATAATTTTTAAAAAATAACAGTCATACAATTATTATTCCTACCATTATACCACTTTTTACAAAATGCCAAAAAGCTTTCAAATCTATTACTTTTTTTTACTCCTCACAACAACTTTAGGAATGTAAGTGAGATATGATTATCTTTTATGAATCACAGATTTGCATATTTTCCTCATTACTATTTTACATTTTCTGGCCTGTGATTGATATATTCAAGGAGTCTATTTCACTGCATCTGGCTAGCTTTTCTAAACTGTTTTCCATGGACTAATCTCTGTTTTGTTCCTTTTTATTTCTCACAGCGACAGGAAATAAAAATATTAAATAATAATTGCTACATTTCACATTTTTCTTGGTACTGATTTCAAGGAGGTTGGCTCCAATGTTTTCCCATTTGTCCCTATTTTAAAATTTTATTTTCCTTTTGCGTCTTTGTAAATGCTTGCATTTTTTTTTCTTTCTTGATGACAGATTACTATGCTTTAGAAAAATTTTGGAAAATATAAAAAAGCACAAAGAAGAAAATGAAAATCATAGGTAATATGAAAATTTTTACCTAAAAATAAACCTGTAAACTATTTTATGTATATTTCTATCCAGCTTCTCATGTCATCTTTATTGTTATGATACCATAAATTATTGAAATTCCTAATTGTTATGCATTTTTGTTTATAATTTTCCTTTATTTTAAGGGATACTATAGTACAATCTACTTACATAAGTATCAGAATACATCTGATACATTCCTAGTAAAATCACATAATCAATTTTAAGACTTTTGCTGAATAATAGCAAAAGGCTATCCAGAAAGGTTTTTTTTTTCTTTTTTGAGACAGTATCTCACTCTGTTGCCCAGGCTGGAGTGCAGGGGCACAATCTCTGCCCAGTGCAACCTCCACCTCCCAGGTTCAAGCGATTCTCCTGCCTCAGCCTCCGAAGCAGCTGGGACTGCAGGTGCCCACCACCACACCTGGCTAATTTTTGTATTTCTAGTAGAGTTGGGGTTTCACTATGTTGGCCAGGCTGGTCTCCAACTCCTGACCTCAAGTGATCTGCTGGCCTCGGCCTCCCAAAGTTCTGGGATTACAGGCATGAGTCACCGCACCTAGCCAGAAAGTTTTACCAACATGTGCTTCCAAAAACATTGCATGTGTATTTTACCATACCCTAAATAGCCTTAAGTATATCGTTATCTCAATCTTTACCTATTTGATGAGTACCAATAATACTTTAGTATTGTTTTTGTATTTTAGTCTCTCATAAAGCTGAGTATTTTTGGATGTATAAATTGCCTTTTGTCCACTTGCTTTGTCCATTTTTTTCTATTAAGAAGCTAATTTTAAAAAACAATTTAGAAAGAAATATTTTTATACTAAAGATATTAACCTCTCATCTAGTACATATTTTAATTAGCTTGCTATTTGCTTTTTGAATGGTGTTTTAACAATTTTTTTCCATTTAAAAATGATGAATGGTTATTGAATTTTGCCAAATGTCTTATTTGTACCTATTGATATGTTTTCTTATTTTTAAATTTAAAGATGTGGGATATTGCAGCAATAACAATAAAACAACGTGTCAGACTACTCTTGTATTCCATAAACTACTTTGACATGCTATAATTTTGTTCCTATTTGACAGTCATTTGAAAATGACTGGAGAACAAACCATCTCAAGTTATAAAAGATGCCAATCGTTTCCTGCCTCTGGGTCACTTCCACAGCTGAATAAGTGGCCCTGTCTCCCCAGCTCCAAGCCTCTGGTGAGGGCACTACAATTGCACACTTGACCTGAGGATTCCCTCAGTAGACTCGCCAGTGGCCAGGCTGGCATGACAGTGAAAGAGAACCAAATGGGTTTCCCTCTTGAGGACGTGGGACATTAAGTCAGTCCGTGGTGAGTGCTGGAGCTGAGTTGAAGCCAGAAAGATGGGGTTGCAGGTTGGGCGGGCGGGTGCAAGATGAAAGAGCAGGTACGCAGGAAGCCCTGTGGTTTCTCAGAGGTGGAAGATGCTCAGAGGGTTCCTGAAGGCTTTGGAGTTTCTCAAGTTTCCAGTGATTTTCAGATGCACCCTTTGTCCTTGGATTCTGTGAGAGCCCCCACGGTTCTTTCCATCACATGACTTCCTTTGGATTTTTCTTCCTTATTTAAAGTAGTTGGAGTAGGTTTCTGATTATGCAACCAAAAAGCCTTCATGGGACACTCATGCACCTTCCTATCCACCCCACTGGGTAAAGTGTGTGGTTATGTGCTACCAAAATGCCAGGAGGTCACTGGCTTCCTACCGAAAAACAAAAGAGTTGAACTAGCATTGTATGATCCTGAAGTTTCTCCCTCAGCGCTCTAGTTCTATGAGTCTTTGGAATTAATGGAGCTTTTTATTGGGACATTTTCTTTACCAAGCTTGATGGAACTCTAGAAGGACAAAGATTCAGCCCGAAGGGAATGTGTTATTGAAACAGACCCTTTAAGACAGGAATAAATTTTCCATTTTGAAAAAAAGTATTTTTCCTTCAAACCTGAAGGGGCATTTTGTTTTCCTGTCATTGAATTGAAAAAGTACCTCTGTTTTTTTAAACAGTGTAACTACAGCTGTCTGTCTGTGCTTCTCTTCACGTACCCAGACCAGGCGTCCGGCAGTGACGGGTAATCAAATCACCTCAAGGGACACTGAGCCATCTGCCCCTGATCTCAGCCCACAGAAGTGAGCTGTTGGAAAGGGTTCCAGCTTTTCATCTTTAGCCAGCAAGGTCCAATTTTCTCAATGAAAGTATTGATTTAAGTCTTTCAAAACAACCCCAGCTTCACTGACATCAAGGGGATAAATCACAGCATCAAGAGAAAAGAAAATCACACTGTGGATAAAGGTGTTAAGTTTTCTTTGCACTTTGGGAGGCCACAGGGGGATCATTGCTTGAGCCCAGGAGTTTAAGACCAGCCTGAGCAAGATGGTGAGACCCTATCTTTATAATAATAATAATAATAATAATAATACATAGCCTGGTGTGGTGGTGCAGACCTGTAGTCCCAGATACTCAGGAGGCTGAGGCAGGAGGATCGCTTGAGCCCAGAATTTGGAGGCTCCAGTGAGCTGCAATCCTGCCACTGCACTCCAGCCTGGGTGACAGAGCAAGACCCATCTTAAAAAAAAAAAAAGCTTTCTTTTACATGCAAAAGAAAACTCTGAAAAGCATTTCTCAAATCACTAACAGAAAAGATCAGCAAGATTACCAGGATTTTAGGATTAGGAACCTATAGTCTTAGGAGGTACTGAGGAGGCTCAGAGTGACAAACTATGGTCCCCATGGAGCCAGCCCCATGCCGGGGCGTTTTTTCCACTAAAGCTGCTCTCAGGTGTGAATGAGAGCCCTCCAAAAGTTGGACAGATACATATTTTATATTTATTGTGTGTTTTATTCATCTTGCTGGTATAAAGATTGTGACTTTTCTCTTCTTATGGCAATCATATTTGAGTTATCTATCTATCTAGCTAGCTGTATTTTAAAGAGACAGCGTCTTTGACTCTGTTGCCTAGGCTGGAGTGCAGTGTTGTGATCACAGCTAACTGCAGCCTTGAACTCCTGAGCTCAAGGGATCTTCCTGTCTCAGCCTTCCGAGTAGGTAGGAATATAAGTGTGTGGCACCTTATCTGGCTAATTAAAACAGTTTCCTTTTTTTTGTAGAGAGGGGTCTCACTGTGTTGCCCAGGTTGGTCTTGAATTCCTGGTCTCAAGCAATTGTCCCACCTCAGCCTCCCAAAGTGGTAAGATTAGAGGCCTGAGTCACTGAACCCAGCCTGATTTGTGGTATATTTAAACAAATGAATGCATATTTATTTGAACTATCATATTATAATTTAACTGTCAAAAAATTCCTGGGCTATCAGTTGGGACATATGAAGAGTGACAAGGATTTCATAACATTTTCTTCCACTGAAGCCTCAAATGTACAAGAAACATCAAAATGGATTGGGTTTTGAATGATTTTTAAATTCCTGTTAATACCTATTCTATTCAGGAAACTTTGTGTCTTAGGTTGAATTTCTAGAGGTGGCCCCTGAGATGAAAATTCATGTGAAAGTACAGTAGTCCTGCCTCATTCATGGGGGTTACCTTCCTTGGGTAGCTAAGCCCGCCAGAGGATGCCTAAAACTGCAGATAGAACCCTATATATAATATGCTTTTCGCTATGCATATGTGCCTATGATAAAGTTTAATTTATAAATTAGTCACAGTCAAGAGATCGACAACAATAACTAATAATAAAATAACAACCCACCAACATTACTACCTTTACACCTTGGGGCCATTATTAAGTAAAAATAAGGATGACTTGAACACAAGCCTCGAGATATGGAGAGTTGATCTGATAACTGAGTCGACATCTAAGTGGCTAATGGATAGTTGCATCTACAATATGGATACACCGGATAAAGGGAGGTTTCATGTCCCAGGTGGGATAGAACAGGACGGCTTGAGATTTCATCATGCCACTCAGAACGGCATGCAATTTAAAACTTATAAATTTTTTATTTCTGGATATTTGATTTAATATTTTCAGACCTAAGTTGACTGCCAATAACTGAAACTGCAGAAAGTTAAACCTCAGATAAGGGAGGACTACTGTAGTCTATCAGGTAATATCTCCGAAGAAACTGGTAGTGGGGTGGGGAGGTAGGACAGGGAAGGGAAGGCCAAGCCAGGGTGTGATATCAGAGTCCCACAGAAGCTAACTCTTAATCCTGCAAGAAGACCACCCTGACTAGGGCAAGGGTTAAGAATAGATCCCAGGCTGGGCGTGGTGGCTCATGCCTGTAATCCCAGCACTTTGGGAGATCAAGGCAGGAGGATGGCTTGAGTCCAGGCGTTCAAGACCAGCCTGGGCAAAAAGTGAGATCCCTGCTCACCCCCATCTCTACAAAAAGTAAAAACAATTAGCTGGGAGTGGTGGCACTCACCTATAGTCCCAACTACTAGGAAGGCTGAAGCAGGAAGATCGCTTGAGCCCAGGAGTTTGTGCCACTGCTCTTCAGCCTGGACGACAGCAAGATCCTGTCTAAAAAAAAAAAAAAAAAAAATTCCCAGGAGATAGCACTTCTGGCTCTAGGGCCAACAGATTTGGCAGCCTGAGAGCAGTTTTGTGATTAAAAAACGAAACAAAACAAAACAAAAAAGCTGCAAATACTGGTTGGGGGACATCACACCAGGGGAGGGTGCTGTGGGCAAAAGGGATACCATATGCCGTGGGTGGAGCACAAACAGTTGCAAGAACAGCTAAAGCTAACTTAGGTAAAGGGGTATCTCAATTAAGATTGCATTTGGCTGCATGTAATAGAAATCTGACCCAGTGCCTAACCAAAAGAGTTTACATTCCCAATATACCAAGAAGTTCAGAGATTGGCAGTGCAGGATTAATAATTAATATAGCAGCTTCTCGATGTTATCAGTCAACAACATGCCAGCTCCGCCTTGCTTGTTGCTTCATGATTGCGAGATGGCTCTACTGCCTCCAGCCTCACATCTGCATTCCTGGCAGGAAGAAGAGGAACAGAACAGAAGAGGCTGTATGTCTAATAGGAAAGCAAATATTTTCCAGAAATCTCTAGCAGACTTCTGGTTTCTTTCCTATTGGCCATAACTGAATCACATAATTACCTTTAGACGTAAGGAATTCTGGGAAGGTAGCATATGGTTCCCTTGAAAAGAATAACTTTTCATTCTTTGCTTTTTTTTTTTTTAGTGGAGATGAGAGAATGGGCAATGACTGGGAATATGGTGGTGTCTACCCAATAGGGGATTTTTTTTTTTTTTTTAGTAAAAATATAATAGTAGGCTTTAGGAGCTTCCTAAGACAAGATTTAAGTAGAGACAGCTTAGATATCTGAGGGATGGTGCCAGAACTGGCCAATGAGGAATTGAGATAGGGTTAGTTTATGGGCAGTGACCTGTACAGTTGCACAGGGCCCTGCATGTCGAAGGGCCCTATGTTTGGTTTCATGCTGTGTTTGGTCACTGAGCACTCACATTCTGTCTTTGGACTTGTGTTATTAAGTCTGATGGGACAATGGAGCATATGTGAAGTGGCAGCACACGCCCTTGTTGGCTCAGGCTCATGGTACAGCGTGCAATGAGCAATGTGCATGCCAAGCAGTTAGTTGCACAGGCCAGGATGGGACCTAGGCCCAGATTGGTGGTAGCGATGGTGGTGATAGCAGCAGCAGAAGCAGCAACTGTGGAGACAGCAGCCATAGCCCTGGAGACAGGAAAGGCTCCACATGAAGGCAATACTAGGATTCGTGTTGGGAGGTCAGTTTGCTGGTCTACCCCTGAGCCCATTTCTGGGGCATCTGCACAAACCATAACTTCTTGGCTAGAAACTGCTGGTTGTCAGGCAGTCAAACCTTATCAGTAAACTATTACAAAAATAAAAATGTACATGTAGACATTGCAATGAAACTTGTCAGGGAATTATTAAGATTCTCCAGAATTTAGAATCCCTGGATTTAGAAACTACCACAACATTGCAAAACAAATATTCACAAGGTTAGAAACAGAAATTAAATTTAAAGACAATCTCATTTGGTGAAAAAAACATGGTATTTTCCTATAAAGCAATGGATGAATCAATTATTGATGAAGAATACATTTAAAATTAAATTTTCTCTTGTAATTGAAGATACAGTGATAGAATGCATAAACAGGTGTTTGCATTTTCAACAAATCATAAAGCAAGTTTCTTGTAAAACCTCAACAAGTTACAGAAAATGTAAGAGGAAATGAAAGACCACTGTACAATTTGCATTTAAAATAAAATTCAGACTTACATGAAACTAGTTTGTATGAAGAGGTAAGTCTTTTTAGAAAAATTATTCTAAAAGAATTGTTAGCTCTCTATGTATTAATATATATAATTTATCAGACATTTATCCCAATGTCATCACTGCCTATAAAATACTCCTTACAGCTCCAGTAACATTCACGTCATCAGAAAGATCCTCCTTAAAATTAAAATTACCAAATTTATTTGCCATCTTGCATATACCAAAAGCAACTCATGTGGCTTTCAATTATATCAATTAAAAATGAAGTTGCCAAAAGTATAAATTTTGATGACCTAGTAAACAAATTTGCAGAAGTGAGCCAGAAGAACCTCATGATCAATCAAGATACACTAATAAAGTACAGACATCCTCAGGCTCTGCATTGACGGATTCAACCAAGCAAGGATGGAAAATATTCAGAAAAGAAAAACCAATAAAAAAAACCCCACAATAACAAACAGTACACACTAAAAAATACAATATGACAACTATTTCCATAGCATTTATGTTGTATTAGGTATTATAGGTAGTCTAGAGAGAGTAAAGTATGCAGGAGGACATATGTAGGTTATATGCAAATACAATGCCATTTTATATAACAGACTTAAGCATCTGAGAATTTTGTTATCCAAGGGGGTTCCTGGAACTGGTTCCCCTTGGATGCCAAGGGATGACTGTATCGGCGGTGGTGGTAGCAGTGGTATTGTTACAAAAATGAGAGAAGAAACTCATAGACAGAAGATAAATAATAAATACATTATTATATTATATGAGATTAGGACACCAAAAATATTTTCTTCAATTCGTAATTCTACTTTGTTACCTATGCATCACGATTGCCCTTTGTTATGGACTGAACTGTGGTCACCCAAGATTCATATGTTGAATCCTTAACCCTTAATGTGACTGTATTTGGAGATAGGGCCTTTAAGGAGGTCATTAAGGTTAAATGAGGCCTTAATGGTGGGTCCTAATTCAATAGCACTGGTGTCCTAATAAGAAGAGGAAGAGACACCAGAGAGAGCGCTCACTCAGCCAGCACACCAGGAAAGACCATGTGAAGACATGGTGAGAAGGTGGTTGTCTACAAGCCAGGAAGAGAGCCCTCAGCAGAAACCAATTCTCCTGGCACCTTCCTCTTGGACTTCGAGCCTCCAGAACTGTGAGAAAATAAATTTCTGTTGTTTAAGCTACCATCTGTGGTATTTTATAACAATGCAAGCTAACTAATACGTATGCCCCATTACATTTTACCCATTACATTTTATAAATAAGAAAATTTTTTTTTTTTGAGATGGAGTTTCACTCTTGTTGCCCAGGCTGGAGTACAATGGCATGATCTCTGCTCACTGCAACCTCCGCCTCCCAGGTTCAAGTGATTCTCCTGCCTCAGCCTCCTGAGTAGCTGGGATTACAGGCACGCATCACACGCCCAGCTAATTTTTGTATTTTTAGTAGACATGGGGTTTCACCATTTTGGTCAGGCTGGTCTCGAACTCCTGACCTCGTGATCCACCCACCTTAGCCTCCCAAAGTGCTGGGATTACAGGCGTGAGCCACCGCGCCAGGCCCAGAAAATATTTTTAAGGAAAAAAAATCTTTATATTTTAGTGCCTTTACTGACATTTTCCTCTTACTTTTAAACAAGGGGCTCAACATTTTCATTTTGCACCAGGCAAATTACAAATTACAGTGGCGACTGTACTCAGAATTGAGGTCACACTCTGTGCCTCCCCTAGGGCCTCAGAGCGGTGGTCCCCCTGCTTCTGTCTGCTTCCTCTCTCTCTAGATCAGCTGCTTCCACCCTGACTCAAGTACGCAACATCCACCCACTAATTCTGTCTCCATTTTTGAGAGAAAGTATCTAATTGGCTTAGCCCAGCCCATGCATTTGCTAGTCCAGGGTCAGGTGTCCTGTTCCAATGGGCTGAGGACACCTGGCTGTCCAGGCCCACACTTGCTGGGGCTCAGGTGGAAGGCAGTTTCAGAGGAGATGGCATGGACTGGACTTGCACTTCCAACTGAGGCACTTACGATGCTTTCACAGAGGATTGTCTGGCTTCAATGCTCCACTTCCTTTTACAAGGTGTTTAGCAGCTTCACTCCAAAAGAGAAATATAACCAATCACAGCTTAAAAAGCAGAAACCAATGCGCTGGCCTCAGAAGTTCTCAGGGCTGTCTTGCTCAGCTTTCCATGGACAAAGAATCCATTAAGAACAGGACTAGGGGAGATTTTCAACAGCATAATGCAAATGCTCATAGGTTTTTAGTTAAGGGCACTCTAAACTCATTTTAGCATGGGTTTTTGACATCCTGTCTCACTTAACGTTAAACCATGCTTCAAAAAAGTTAAACAGCAGCACTTTGGGAGCTCGAAGTGGGCAGATCACCTGAGGTCGGGAGTTTGAGACCAGCCTGGCCAACATGGTGAAACCCCATCTCTTCTAAAAATGCAAAAGAATTAGTGCCGGGTGTGGTAGCATGCATCTGCAATCCCAATTATTATGGAGGCTGAGGCATGAGAATCGCTTGAACCTGAGAGGCAGAGGTTGTAGGGAGCCAAGATCGCAGCACTGCACTCCAGCAAGATTATGTCCCCCAAAAAAGTTAAGCAGCAAAAATATAAATAAAAATAGAAATATTAATATTTTCTACAAAGACAAATTTTAAGAACATGTTTTTGGTAAGAAATCATATTTATCATTAAAAAGCAGTGAAAGCAATACCCTTGTTGTACATTTTTGGAAGCAAATTTGAAAGATTCCTGTTGAAATAAAAGTAGAAATTAAAATCATTGAATAGTAAAATATTTTATATAGTTACACCTCAGTTACCTAGAAGTAGGACTTAAGGGCAACTCCTGCAATCTGGAATACAGCAACGGAACTAAATTCCCTGAGGCACTGAAATAGTTTTCACAAAATCAGTTCACTGAAGCTCATTTGTTTTAGTTGTAGAAGAGGGACTCAGTTAGAACCTATTCACCCTTACTATTCACTGTCTAAATAACTTTGATTATCCAGTTTGCCACCCACAGCAGATTAAAACCAACAATTTACTAGGGTAGCAGGGTGCTGCTAAAATATAGAGAGTGATTATTGACATCAGGGAGGAAACAAGAAAGGAGTAACTGTCAAACCAGTTTGGAGATATTCAATGCATATGTGCATCCATGTACCTTTCTTAATGTACCTTTCTTACATACATTTAATTAGCGTGGGCTGAATGCCAACTATTAGCCTATGACTGTGCTAGGTGCACAGGATATGGAGATTAAGGACTCAGTGTCTGCCCTAAGTGTCTAGCAGAAAGGTTGACAAATAAAAAGGCAACTACAATATAATGTGGTGAATGATTAAGTGCCTGATTCGGGCTTAAATCAGAAGATAAGCTAAAATGCATTTCAAGCATTTCAGGTAAGACATCTGAAACCCCAAATTAAGATCGGGGTAGTGGGGATGCAGAAATGTGTAAGATTGAATGATGATGGAGGTAGAATTTGCACTGCAGGATGATGGATTGAGGTGAAGGGCAAGGGAGAAGAAAGAGTCCAGAATGTCACTTAGATTTTTGGCTTTTATGAAGAAAGAGTTAGAGGCTCCAGTCTCTCCAGAGGGCATCACCTCATTACAGCTGACATTTTAAATGAAGACTTGGGAATCACTAACAAAAGGTCAGAGAAGTATGAAATCCATTTAGTAGCGACTTTCTCTGCTGGCGAAGAAAACACCTCGTTTTAAATGACTGTTATACGGAGGAAGTTTTGTAAGTTCCTTGAGGGCAGGGGACCCAACATTTATCCTTACGTCCCCAGTGCTCCAATACAGTAGATGCTTAGTGACAACATCTTTATTGGATTTATAGAAACCAATTTAGATCATCTTGACCTTTTCTAGTCATCTCCCTTTAGGGTGTAAGATAAAACTGAGGAAATTTATAGATGTCTTTGGTCCTTGAGCAGATAATGGTTGGCTCTAGACATATTTCTCTTTCAAAAAAAATTTTTCTTAGGAGAATTGAAAAGTCTATGTTGTTGTCTTATTGAATCAGATCTTAAGACCCTGACAAGCAACCTTTCCATCTCTTCAGGTTTTCAGCTGCTTTGAGAGTAGCAGACACCAATTAGCTTCCTGACTGGCTCTGGGGTGTTGAGAGAGGCAAGCAGTGGCACCTCAGGGCACCAGAGCAGCCCTCTGTCCCCACAGGCACTCTGCATGCTGACAGGTCCGGAAAAAGACTGTCATACCCTAAAGAAAAGGAGGCCTCATTCGGCTGACCTTGGGGAATAAAATGTCCCCTGAAACCTTTTAGACCCCTAGAAGGTTCCTCCGGGGCTTCTGGAAAAAAAGCTTGAGAGGCAACTTGTAAACAATTAAGTCATGATGCACTTAAAAAGAAAAGCTCAGAATTAGGTCAGAATTGGACAGGGGGAAAGAACCGTCTCAATGTGTTATGAAGCTTTTCAGAAACTGTTTTCATGATTTTTATCACTGACATCTATTGGAGTAATGTTATTTTTTATTTGAATATTTAATTTTCAAAGCTAAAGCCTGAGAAATAGAAGCATTTCATTTTTTACAAATAGCTGTGAGTCATGGTTTATATGTCTTGAGTTTTTCTCAGCTTTAAAATCTCAGTTGGCTGTGAAGTGGGGGACAAAAACAAAATAATGAAATTGCACCAGGAAAACCAACTTCCAAAAACACTCCCAACAATGTTCCTTCTTGCATATGAAAGATATGTTATTACATCAGATTGCCACGTTTGTGAGCTTGAATAACAGATGTCCTCATTACAAAATCTCTGACTAAGATGAACGTGGTGCTGCAAGGGATGGGTGCTAGAACTAAAACTAAACTGGACAGTGGGCCTTCTGGGTGGAGATTTATATCCCTTGGCTGGAGGAGGCATGGTTGTGTGTGTGAAAATTCTTTTGAATTTTCCTGAAGCAGCTGGATTTTCTGCAAACCTGAACCCGAGGTGTGCTGTTTCCATTTCAGCCACCTCTTTATGGGGAGGTCACTTTGGAAGCATTTATCTGGTATGGGGGCCAAGACTCCTGGTAAGGGGGAGGCAGATGCAGAAGGAGCCCGTCTGGAGGGATGGGGTTCTCACCACCTCTCCCTGGCCTTGCTGCCTCCAATCAGGGGCCATGGTGACTATGAAGGGACGCAGTTAGTCCAGAGCCACCCTGGGAAAGATGTGGCCTGCAGCCTGGCAGGCCGAGGACGTGTAGGGGGCTGCACCAGGCACAGCGAGTAATCCTACTCCGTTTTTGAACTTACGCGGGGGCGCTGCCAGTGTAAAGCTCCCTGTTAAGAACAGGTCCTGGCCCTCAGCCGAGGGTCAAGAAGAAATGACCGACTTTCTGGCAAGACTGTGGGGATCAGATGGAGCCATTTTTAGATGTAAATGTCTGGCTTTGCCTGCAGCATTTCAAGGAAGACTTGACTGCTGTGCTTTGCTGCCCTCCACCCCGCTCCCCTGCACTTACCCACCCACCTCGCCTGCGCTGATCCGCAGACGCGCGCGGGGAAGGGCACGCGTGATGTTTTCCCACGCGCTCAGCGGGCGCCGCTCACTGGAAACTCGCTCCGGATTCCGAACCGGAGAGCAGAGCAGAGCAGAGCAGAGCAGAGGGAAGCCCCTTTGCTGTGGATGCAAGGAGGGCCTGAGCAGCTCCTTAGTGGAGTGCAGTGAATGCACTGAAATCTCGGAGCCTTCTCTGCCAAAGACATGTCGAGTTTGTGCATTCTGAGATCAATTCTGGGCTTTTCTGAAATTTTACTGGGGGTCCCAAAATTTAATTCGGAGGGGTTGCCTTCCGTTCTTCCCCTGAAAATAGAGATATGACAGAGAAATATTTGTTTACTAGCTCCCTCTCCCATCAGATATGTAGGGTCTTTATAAAATACTTGTAAACTTTGAAACTTTGATACTTTTTATTCTACATACCATGGGCCTCAAATAGTATTTAAAAGGCAAACATGAAGGTTGAGACATTTGCTTATACTATTGCACATTTGTATTTCGGATTCTATACAAACAAAAACGGCTTCCATAAGTGAGCATCTGTTTCCTATCTAACAGTATTAAAATGTTATTAAAATTCACACACCACTTGCAACTACCGAGTTTCCTTTGGTTCTTTTAAACAATTAAAATTAAATCATAATAGTTCACAGGTTGTATGAGCTCCCTTTTCTGTGACTGGGTTAAGAGCTTTCCTTATCGACACTAGTCTTATTGGTCCTTAATTTCAGCTAGATAGACATCTCATGGAATTATTCATCTTCAGCTGTACTCATCTGGTTTTACTTCTTCATTTCAAATGCATTTTGAATGTTCCCATCTGAGCTTATATGCTGTGCCTGTCCTTAATAACACTGTTGGAAAGATACTGTTCATTGAATTCTCACCATTCCATCCTAATTACTTTTTCTTTGAGGCTTTGGTCTTTACAATAGCCTAGAGGCCTCTCTGATCCTGAGGGTGGTGCCAGTAAGAGAGTAAATGTGCTCATAATAGAATTTCCACATTTTTCCTTTAAAAATACTTTTAAAATGTCACAAGTAATATATATTCATGATGAAAACTGAAAACAGGTAAGCAGAAATAAAAACTATGCACTTATATGTACATATTTATAAATATGAATATGTAAAATGTATGCATATTTATAAAAATGTGATACCTTCCATTTTAAAAACATTTTTCTGCTAAATAAAGCATGAACACTTTCCTTTATTCTAATGGCTACTAAATTTGTCTATACAGATGTAATAAAATCAATTCAATTAATTATTGTTGGAGATGCAAATTACTGAAAAATTTTTGCTATTGGAAATACAGCAATGCACATCTTATATTCTTGTGCATTTGCCCAATTATTTTTATAAGATAAATTTTCTGGGACCCAATTTCATTTTGACCAGAGATTTTACTCATGGCTTCAACCTGCCACCTTCAATGGGAGCTGATTTTGCTGATACAGAAGATAGTATTGCCTCTACTGGGTTCTTCATATTAGTTCCTCTGACTTGAGTCTTCATTCTAGTTACAGTCTCTCTGAAAATTTCTCATTTTGGGTTTTCTATTCCTATACTAGATAGACTATATGGAGCTTGGCCAAAGTGGCCTTTATAATTTCCCCATTTCCCCTTATCTTTCAATATCCTTCCTCTGCCTTCTCTTTAAATGCCCACAGATCTAGGCATAATTCTGTTCTTGACTTCCCTTCTTTGTAGTCTATGCTCTCCCTTAGCTAGTTTGTCCTCTGATTCTGTTTATGAGAAGGATTCATCCTTAAGCTCTTTTTCCTCAATTTTTTGATTTGTATTCCCATATATTCCTTGGCATCTTCCCATGATGATAGTGCAAATATCTTTGAGTTAGTATTCCCCAGACTCAATGCTTTATTCCAAACTCCCAGCAAAACAAAAACAAGTGAAAATAAAAAACAAAACCAACCCCACCTTCCAAACAAAATAACTCATTTTCTTCTTCCATATTCTCTCTTTTAAAGTTGAAGGTGCCCACTGATCCACCATCAAAGGGTCATTCAGATTCAGATTGAATAGACATTTATTGATTGTATCAAATCATATTAGTTTCCTGCTTAAAACTCTCTAGTGGCTTCCCATTGCCATTAAAGCGTGACTCAAACTCCTTATAGGAACCATCAGGCTTCTGTGATCTGGCCTCTGTCTCCTGCCCAGATCTTCTCCCAGGCTCCTCCTGCCTTTCTATGATCAGCTGCCTGCTTTCTGACCTTCTGTTCAAAGTACAAGTGGATGTGCATCTCAGAGACTGAGCACTTGCTCTTCCTTTGGCCAGAACCCCTTTTTGGATTATGTATTTGGTGTTGTAACAAACAACTCATTGCCAACCCAAGAGCATTTCAATTTTCTGCTATACATTTTTCTTTTGGAAGTTTTATAGTTTTGAATTTCACATTTAGTCTATGATCTATTTTGAGTTAATTTTTGTGAAAGGTAGGTCTTTGTCTAGATTCTTCTTCTTTTTTTTCTTTTGCATTATCTATCCAATTGTTCTAGCACCATTTGTTGAATGCTCAATCCTTTCTCCATTGAATTGCCCTTGGGCCTTTGTCGAGGATCAGTTAACTATTGTATGGGTCTATTTTTGAGAACTAATTAATATAAATTTAAAGATTCCTTTATTCAAACATTCTATCAGCAAATATTTCATTCAGCAACTACTATATGATCAGTACTACTTTAGGTACTGGGAACATATCAGTGAAAAACAAAATCTCTGCCTTCGTGGAGTTTACATTCTACAAGTCAAGCGATGTATTACTATGCGAATATTTTTAGAGTTATTCACATGTCTTTCCCAGCTAAGTACAGCACACATTCCTATGGCTCAGTGTCTTTGCTCATGCTTTCCATGCACTTGTTGGCTCATCACAATTTTGCACTGGGTGCTGCACACTGTGCAATGGGGATATGAAGACATTTCCTTTCCCTCCTATTTCTTTTCATTTTACTTTCACTTTTTCTATTTATCAAAAAAGTGCAATAATATAATTCTTAGATTCAGGCATAACTGAGAAATTAAGTGCAGTAAGAAATGAGATATTGGCTAAGTTATATTTGAGAACATATTTTGATACTTCCAGCAAAGAAACCTCCACTCTAATGATAATTGCCTCTGGGGTTTTCTGAGCAACTGGGATAAGGCCGGATAATATTTATTTGGATTGAAAGGTGATAATAGGCAATGTTTTAAAAGTGTAAACCTAACATTTATTTATACCTCTCTGATGAATAGTTTTTCTAGTAATGTTCAGTCCTGGTCTAGGAGTCAGAGGGAGATTTACGGAAATAAGTTAGCTTTTGAGTCTCATTTGTACAGTGTTTCCTTTTCTGGCAACCCAAAAACTTCATTAAGGAGAAAAGAAGGAAGTAAAAAGGACTTGCTTAAGCATCATGGCCATGAAGAAGGGGGAGGGGAAGATGACATTTCTAGACTGGAACTCATTTTTTGTAAGGATGAGAACTCAGAGGTGTCAGTCTCGTGCTGAGTCCTCAGCAGGGAACTTCTGGGCTCCTGTGTGTCCCATTCAAGGATGGTATATTTGTCTGTTTCTATGCTGCTGATAAAGACATACCCAAAACTTGGAACAAAAAGAGGTTTAATTGGACTTACAGTTCCACATGGCTGGGGAGGCCTCAGAATCACGGCAGGAGCCGAAAGGCACTTCTTACATGGTGGTGGCAAGAGAAAAAGGAGGAGGAAGCGAAAGTGGAAACCCCTGATAAACCCATCAGATCTCAAGAGACTTATTCACTATCACGAGAATAGCATGGAAAAGACCAGCCCCTATAATTCAATTACCTCCCCCAGGTCCCTCCCACAACACATGAGAATTTTGGGAGATACAACTGAAGTTGAGATTTGATTGGGGACACAGCCAAACCATATCAGATGAGTATTACTTGGCTCCTCTTCACTATACACAAAGGGCAAGTTTATGGCAGTATATGAAAAATAGAGAATGAGTTGCAAGCTAGTCAATTGCGTGGAAGAAAAAGGAAAGAAAAGTGATTTCAGGGCAGGTGCAGTGGCTCACACCTGTAATTCCAGCACTTTGGGAGGACGAGGTGGGCTGATCATGAGGTCAGGAGATTGAGACTATCCTGGCTAACACTTTGGTGAAACCCTGTCTCTACTAAAAATACAAAAAATTTCCCAGGGGTGGTGGTATGCACCTATAGTCCCAGCTACTTGGGAGGCTGGAGAATCGCTTGAACCCGGGAGGTGGAGGTTGCAGTGAGCCAAGATTGCGCCACTGCACTCCAGCCTGGGTGACAGAGTGAGACTCTGTCTCAAAATAAATAAATAAATAAAAGATTTCAAATATTGTTTTTTCATATTTCATATTAGGCATTGAGAAGTGAAAGGGACTTTAGAGACCATTTATCCCAACTCCCAACCCTGTGGAGGAATCCGTCTGCAAAAGCTGTAGCAGTAACCAGCCTGTACTTGAACCTTTCCAGTGACAGGAAACTCAGTACCTCAGAACTGCCACTTAATTATAGAAGACCCTTCCTTACTCAGAACTGAACTCTGCCTTCCACAGACTCCCAAATATGTGTCCTAATTTTATTCTCTGAAGCAACAGACATATATATATCTAATGTCCTCATTTGCAAGAGAGTCCTTTGCATATGGTTATCAGGGGTTCACTAAGTCTTGGATTCTTTCTCTCTGCACTGCCCCTTAAGTTTTGGCTTCGAGACTTTTTAAAGTTGTTTCCTGGTTGGCTAAAGCCCTTGTTAAAGGTGTTGCTCAAAATGAACACAACACTCCTGGTATTTGAGCCTAGGGTTTAGTTGATGTGGGTTGCTAACAGGAGACTTTTTTTTTTTTTTTTTTTGAGACAGGGTCTTGCTTTGCTGCCCAGGTTGGAATGCAATGGCACCATCATGGCTCACTGCAGCCTTGACCACTGGGCTCAAGCCATCCTGCTGCCTTGACCTCTTGAGTAGCTGGGACCATAGACACTTGTCACCACACCAGGTTAATGTTTTTGAATTTTAAGTAGAGACAGGGTCTTGTTAGTTGCCCAGGCTGGTCTCGAACTCCTGGGCTCAAGTGATCCTCCCACCTCAGGCCTCCCAAAGTGCTAGAATTACAGGCATGAGCCACTGTGCCTACCCAAGAAACACCTTAATTATACTTAACAGTAATTCTGTTTATATGAATGTTTTACCTATACTTCTGTCTATATGTTTATACTCTTTTTTCTCCCAGAGGTTAAATATTTAAAGTTCCACATTATGCCTGGACTACAGATGTTTCTACGTGAAGGTGTTGTTTCAATCTGTAATTTCACAATATTTTATTTTGGAAGCTGGTGGCTACAAGCTGGCAGGAAACATGGACCTTAGGCAAAGCAAACACATTCTATTTGCTAATGGTCACTAAGCGATTGTAACCAAGGCAAACTATTACAGAAAGGAACAATCAGCTGAAGTGTAAAGGCAGAGCGTTTGAGAAATCCTAGCCCTTCTTCCCTGCATGCTAAAATCAGCAAACAGAGAAAAACTATTAGCTGCTTCTTAAAAAAGGGATTTGTTTACACTACGTAATTTTTATCAGTGGGACAGCCTGTTTGCCTGCCTGAGATCTTATTACTTATTAACGCATTATTACCTGTGAGTAAGAAAAAGGTGCTTGCATTTCAGAAGTTTGTGTGAATCACGTGTCCTCCTCATTTCCTACCAGGGTTCAGGTATTTGTTTATTTTGAATAATGACAGATCTCAGTAAAGCTAAGGTTTTAAGCTCATGTGCTTCTGCATCGAACCTAATCTGTCAATGGCTCTTTCCTGTTCAGAATTTTAGGCTTAGTAAAAAGTTTGCAAACTAAGAGTTTTTATAAACAGAATATGACCACTAATATACTTGTTTCTGAATTGCAAGGGAAAATGTATGACAGCTCTCATAATTTCAAATGCCTTGACCAGTGTCACAAAGCTAATACTGATTATGGAACCCATGAGTATGACACTAAAATTCAGGGGCTTTGGGATTCCATTGTTGTTTTGCTTAATTAAATATACATACATTAGGGCGTGTATACTATACATGCTCAGTCTAAAGAGGAATAACCAAAGGAAAACTCTTGTTTTCACCACCGTTTAAGGAGACCATTACCAATTCCAATGTGACCTCTGTCCTTGGTTCCCAAGGGGGAACCACAATCTCAAACTTTTAGTCATTTCCTTGTCTTACCACATATATATGTATCCCTAAACAATACAGTGTTTAGTTTTCTATGTTTGTGTATTTTATACAAGTGGAATTATGCTGTGTTCTCGTAGAAATCGATCTTTTTGCTCAATATTATGTTTGTGAGATTCATTCATGTTACCGTGTGAAATTGTGGTTCATTTTCAAAGCTTCCTTATGCTAAGGCTTTGTGTTCTTTTGCATATTAAATGAATGAATGATGCTTCTATGAACATTCTTACATGTGCTGTTTTTATTGTTTTATTTACTGAGCACTTATTTTGTGTCAGGCACTGTTTTTAAGCGCTTCAAATATATTGATTCCTTTAAGTCTCCTGCAGCCCTCTGAGGTATGTAAAATTATCATCCTCATTTCACTGATGAGGGAATTTAGACCAAGGAGGTTAAGTTGCCTGAGTTGACAAACCTAGAAAGCTACAGAGACCAACCATCTCGGCTTCAAGAGTCTATCCTTGCAATCAATACACCATACTGATTCTTCTTTGGCTTATCAGTCTCTCAATCAGTCAATTTGAAAAGTTCTAAGGTGTGTTTCCACTTGTCCATATATCCTTTTGTTAATGAAATGATGGCAAATTCTTTTTAAAGCAAAAAGTCAACAAATTTAATAGAGATCCAATACGCCACATCTCCTTTTTGGGGGCTTGGGGTTAAAATCTCCATCATTTTTAGATTTTCCTCTCATATCAAATATCCTGATGTTTTTGCATTTCAAATCAATTTCAGAATGGGAAAGAATGCTCTTGCCTGAGAAGAAAGAATAATATGTAAATAATTTTAACTGTATGAGACCTTTAAGAGCGGTATCTAATTCATATGCCCCTCAAAAGTGAGTTCCAGGGACAGGCAAATGACCAATGGTGTTTATCCCCATCAGTGCTCATCTGTCTCAGTGGCCTGTGCATGAAAACATAAATATGAGCCATATGTCCATCTTCTGAGTTGGTGGAAAGCCTCCGAATGCCACCGAATCCAGAAAATGACAGATTGAGAAATCTAAAGAGATCTGTTGGGGAGAGTAAGGGAGAAAATGCCTCATCTGCTTCCAGTTGTAGCAAAGAGCCCGAGCTTCAGTTCCTTGGGATAGAAGGAGCCTCCACCCATCAACATAAGCACAACAGAAAGTACCGCCAAACAGCCTCACACACCAGCCCTCACCCCCTCCCTCAAGGGAGTCTTGCATGTAGCGATGCTGAAAGAACCTAAACTCACTGGCATGAAAACGAGAAGTGAAAACCAAGGGGAAAATTTATTAAAGATTAAAACTAGTAGGACTGAAGTTTTGCAGCCACCAAACAGGCCAAGGAGGCTGGAGGAACATCAGTCCTGCTGAGATGGTCAAAGTAATGGCCTACATGGCCAAGGCTGCCTTCAAATACATGTCACTGAGGACCCAAGGCTTGGGAGAAGTGGTAATAGGAACTAAGTACAGAGAGTCTAACTCCAATAAGGGACGATACATGACCAGAATAGTCATCCATCCAGTTTGGAGAGGTAGCAATTTTCAGGAAATAGTGTTTTTGAGAGGTTCAGCTATGCTTAAAGGACTTACAGTATTTCTGGTTGCTGCTTGGCTAAATCTATTTTATTTTCATTTTCATTTTATTTTATTTGAGACGGAATCTTGCTCTGTTGCCCCAGCTGGAGTGCAGTGGTGCCATCTTGGCTCACTGAAACCTCCGCCTCCCAGGTTCAAGTGATTCTCCCGCCTCAGCCTCCTGAGTAGCTGGGATTCTAGGTACGTGCCACCACACCTGGCTAATTTTTGTATTTTTAGTACAGATGGGGTTTCACCATGTTGGCCAGGCTGATCTCAAACTCCTGACCTCAAGTGATCCGCCCACCTCAGCCTCCCAAAGTGCCGGGATTACAGGCAGAAGCCACCATGCCTGGTCTAAAACTGTTTTAAAGCTTTATGTTTGGAAAAAATAATTCCCAATCTGTTGTTTCAAATGTTCTAGCTTGAATAAGGTTGGTGCATTATAAACTTAATCTGTAGTTAAAATCAGATAGTTACATATCTTTAAGTGAAAGGAACAAGTTATAAACTAATCCAATCTAATCCCCACTTTTGGCAAAAATATTTGCATACATGCAATGAAAATGTCCAGAAGTCCTGCACCAAGGTTTATGAACTGAGGCACTACTGGCATTTTGGGCTGGAAAACTCTTTGTTATGGCAGGATATTTAGCAGTATTTATTCCTGGCCTTGCCCCAAAGTTTGGGGACAAAACTTCCTCCAGTTGAGAATTATTTCTCTATTCAAATATGTTTATGGTGGTTAAATCTGGGTGAGAGTATTACGAGTAATTTTTCTTTCTTCCCCCATTTATTTCTAGTTATTCTACAATGAATATGTGTACATACATCTTAATATATGTCTTCTATAATAAAAATAAAAGCTATTATTAAAATACCCATAACCACAGCACTATTTATTTTAAAAATTATGGGTACATGCTTTTGAGCAAAATCTTTGAAAAATATCTGTAGATAGAAGGTTTATGGAAGATATAATGTAGGGAATTAAAAAGGAAATAACGTTCTTCTAAGATAATTTAGCAAAAATTAATCTGCAAGATGTGGGGGTAGTAATGTGTGGGCCAGAAATAACTTGATTAATGATCCAGGGGTACCCATCCATGACATCCAATCCTCTGTTTAATGTTCTCATTAGATTTACCAAGCTGGCAGTCTTGTGTTCTGGGCTGTACAAACAGTTTTTCTCTGCACTGACTTCCTTCCAGTTGGGCTCAGCATGGGGGCAGGGGGCACCAGATCTTTCCCATGTTATGGGCTCCAGTGACAAGTTCACTTCCCTCACTTCCTTCTTGAGAGGAAGACGTGGGGCTACATTTCACTCACTTTGTAGCGGTGGTATTTTCGTTCATCAGTTGTTTAGGATTGATGGAGTGTGGAAATGGAGCTGCTAATAGATGTTTTTTACTTCTATTAGATAAGGAAAACTTAACTAATGTGCAAGTGGCATATAAAATCATGGGAATAACCAGGGATAGGATGAACATATAGTTTTCCCTTGGTATTTGTTGGGGATTGGTTCCAGGAACCCTGAGGATACCAAAAATCCACAGATGCTCAACTCCATGGCATAAAATGGTGTAGATAACCCACACAGATTCTCCTGTATACTTTCCATCATCTCTAGATTGCTTGTAATGCCTAACAGGCCTAGACATCACTTCGTTTAAGTGCATTCAACGTAGCGCTCAGTGTGATGCAAATTCAATGTTCACTTTTTGGAACTTTGTGGATTTCTTTTTTAATGAATGTTTGATTTGCTATTGGTTGAATCCATGGATGCTGAACCCATAGATACAGAGGGCCAACTGTACTTGTCGGACTCTGAAACTTCAACTTCTCAGCTCCGCCTGAACCTCAGGCATAGAGATGGAATCTGAAGCAGACCAGAGGGTGGCTTCTTGGAGATGGTGAGGCCTGGCCACAGAAGGAACAGGATGCAAGACAGCTGCCTCCCACACAGATATACCGCATTTAAGAAGATGTCACCACCCCCACGAGAAATATCTACTGTATGCTCATGTTTGAATGTGTGTGTATATCTATATAGATTCAACATATACATATGTTACAAAGAACTCAAGCAGCAAAATTAGAGAATGCTCAATATTTCTGACATGCTTGGAATAACAAGAGATGTAAAAGCAACTCAGAATTACATTCCCCTTTTACAAAGCCAGATAATGTGGCTGAACTACTGAAGGCTTTCAATCTGAGGGCACAAAGTAGGAAACAAATTACTATTTACTCTCCAGTAAGAAAAACGGAGTGAGACAAGGTCTGCCTTTGAATCACTATAGCTGTATGTCTAAATGGCGTTTCTTTCTGGCACTTAGTAATGGGACCTGGCAGTTAATGATGATGATGGCAAACACTTAGGGAACACTCACTATGTGCCCAGCACAGGTCTAAATACCTTCTATAGTCCAACTCTCTTCATCCTCAAAACAGCCCTAAGGCAGCTCTTATTTCTATTGCACAGATGAGGACACCGAAGGACATATTAGGTGCTTAGAAAATATTTTGTGAATGGAATTAATAAGCAGAACTATCATCAATCACTTTATTTTTCTTTTGCTCTTAATAACAATTCATTCTTTCTCACTCTTGAACTACTTTTACAGTTAGTGTAATACATCTGTTCTTCAAAACCAGCAAAATCGTTTCTAGAAAGATTGAGAGTAACAGAACACTCTGATTAATATAATTACTCTCTAAATTAAACCATTAGATCTGAAACTGTTTGCATTTGTGGGCAATCACAAAAGGTCATGACCCCAGAATCCATCTCTCCTACCAGGGTTGTCTGCCTGTACCAAAATATCAATAAGGAAATATGGGTGATATCTGTTTTCTTGAAAGAGCATCAGTGGATTATGAGTTCATGATTAAAACAAATATATATTAAGGCAAACCATATGAAGTTACTGCTTGTCAGATTAAAAGCAGCCAAACATCAACAATTATATAGGGGTCAACTTAATAGATTTTGTCCCATTTCAAAGCAGTGTGACTGAAGAATTTAATTTTCTTAACAAGTGGTAAAGGAGATGGGAACAGTTACTGAACTGAGCTAGAAAGCTATTGTTTTATGGCATAGTTTAGTTCCCACAGTAAATTTTCTCAAATTTTAATAAACTCTCCCTTACATAGTCATTTAACTTATTTCTCTTGCATGTCCTATATTTACTTACAGGTTTTAATATTATAAGAATAGAGGATATGGCCGGGCGCAGTGGCTCAAGCCTGTAATCCCAGTACTTTGGGAGGCCGAGACGGGCGGATCATGAGGTCAGGAGATCAAGACCATCCTGGCTAACACGGTGAAACCCCGTCTCTACTAAAAAATACAAAAATCTAGCTGGGCGAGGTGGTGGGCGCCTGTAGTCCCAGCTACTCGGGAGGCTGAGGCAGGAGAATGGCATAAAACCGGGAGGCGGAGCTTGCAGTGAGCTGAGACCCGGCCACTGCACTCCAGCCTGGGCGACAGAGCAAGACTCTGTCTCAAAAAAAAAAAAAAATAGAGGATATTCATTCATAGATATTCCAAAGAGTCTTTGAACCACTGCCTATTCTAATGTTTAATATTATAATAGTAACACAGTGCTTTACAATAAGCCCCTACTAAATTATTGAGAGAACACTTTTCTGACTACAAAGAATACTCATTTATGTTTATACTCCAGAACTACTCATAAAGTATTAAAGATGGCCTCTTAAAGTAGCCAAGAGTGTGTGATATCATGAAGGTCTGTGCCTGATGTAGTAACTCAAAATATGAATCATGATAATTAAATAGTTGAGGTTTGCAGATGTGACCAACTTACCACCAACCTGGTATATGTGCATGTTCTAAGTATCTCCTCCTGCTCGCAATAAACCCAGTCTGAAAAAGTGGTATTTATAAAATGAATGATCTTTGGGAAATATTTTTTACAGTGCTATGTACACATGGGAAGTACCCAGAAAATAACTGTACAAGTGTGCTTGTTCGAAAATAATGAACAAAGAGGCCAGAGTATACCCACCTGAATAAATTCTGCACCCAGTCTGGCAAACATTTATTGACTGCTTTCTCTGCATAGAACAACCGGCCAGTCCCTGCACTCTAGGCACCCACTACCATCGTTAAGAGACCTGTGTGCATGAACCAATCAGACACATGCTATGAGAACAGAGAAAAGAAATAAGTAATTCTCACAGACACTGACAAACTGGAAAAATCTTCTTTTATCCCAGGTACTTTATGGCTGGGATCAAAGGGGTGAATCACTTGTCTGCACAGTAGGGGTCTGGCAAAAGGAAGTGTTGGCATCAGTTTTCCATCTGCACATATAATCCCCATTCCTCCATGAATTGCATGAGATAGGTTTCATTTTCTCCTGGTGGCTTGTCTGGAGCCGGCTCCTCATACAGCCTAGACAGAAGACCCTCCTCCCCGAGTCCATCCCCCTCAGAAGGCTCGCAGCCCTCTGAGTCCTGGTCGAAGCTGGACAGCGAAGGAATACACAGCCTGCCAGTTTGGGGGTCCCAGTCGACCAGGGTTGTCGATGGCTCTTCCTCTGGCCCCTCCTCTGAGTCTGTGTGCTCCCGCGTCAGGGGGTCTAAGTCTCGGAGCTGAGGGGTGTATGAGTACTGTAATGTTTGCCGGCCCAAGATTGCCAACGCTGCCTGTGACTCCAATAATGTTCCTTGTGTGGACACCTCCTCCTGCAACCTGAGCTCCTGCTCTTCAGGCCCTGCACAAATGTCAGTGGTTCTGACATCATATTCATATTCAATGACTGTTTTATCCGGGGATATTGTTCTGCTGAGGGACTCTTGCTGGGTGAAGGAAGTACCTTCTGCGATTTCTTCAGAATCACAAAAAATTTCCATCAAATGCGAAGCATACCCTAAATGTTTCACCTCCTCTTCCTCCTGGGGGGGCTTCAGGTTCCCGCTGGGCTGAGGATCATTGAGGCTGGATACATCACTGCTTTTTCCCAGTAAACTCATATCCTGATGAGAAACTTTAGAATCATCCGAGATATTGAGGGTGATAAAGTTAATCACGATTTTTTCAGCAGGCACAAAGAATCTTTTGTCAAATTCATTTCCATAAATCAAAATCTATAAAGAGAAAAGAGAATGGTTTTCACCTTTTCACTTTAGAGAAACATTAGAAACAGCTGTTAGGTAGAATATCTTGTCACCAGATAGTTTTAAAGACCTACTCTTATCAACTCATGTAAATGAAAGTTATGCTTGCAATATACAGAACACCTCACTCACGGGCAGGCAAGAGACCCAAGACACACAGAAGATACATGGAAGTGAGAAGTGGTTCACCGGGTGGGTATTTCTCTAGTCCAGGGCTGGGGCTGGGGCATTGGTGCCCCCTCTTGTAACCGGCAGGGGAGTTCTTCATTTCTTGACTTTTTTTACATTCTGTAAAGTCAGAATCTTAGCCACATGAAGAGTAGCAAAGACTGAATGTGGCAGAGTTTGTGACATTGTTTTATTTATAGTTTGCTATGTACTTGTTAATAAGCTGTGGTTACCTGGGCTACCTGCTCTGTTTTTGGATATATTTGAAATGCGGACAGGCATGAGAACTGGATGTAGAAAGGGAGGGAAATATATGAGCAGGGATGGTTTTTACCCCTTATACCATTCTTACCATGCTATAATAGGGCCAAAAAAGGAAACTCATCTTCCAGTTTATGGTAGACAGAGAAACTCTAAATCATGTCAGGGAAGCTCAGACGAGATTAAATTATTGCTATGGGTACCGTGAAAGATACCTGTTTTCTAAGAGAGCATGAGTTACAATCCTCATTGTCACTCTACCATGTGATTTCATTTAACTTTACAAAACAGAACCTCCAGCCTCATTCTTTTACAACATTTTAAGTTTCTAAAAAATCACAGGTGGTCAATTCTCCTGTGAATGTTCCTTCCAGAAAAGGTCTCCCAATGCCATTAGGAAGCCAACTCTGAAACCTGAATGCAGGTAGAATCATAGAAAAACTTATAAACGGAACTAACAGGAACCAAGGTATGTTATCATGTACACGGGAACACATCTTTTAATAGTTCCCAAGAAAATGGTTTTGACTGTTAAAAATATGCTCAACCCTTCAGAACCCTTCAGCACATGGTCCCATCTCTGTGGGTTTAATTCTTTCTTCTTTCTTGCTTCTTCTTACTGTGAAGGATTAAGTCCTGGCCATGTTCCTCCTAAGTGTGTTTCCATTCCACGTCTTTCTCTCTAACCTGATACCCCACTCTGGCCTGTTAGACATGAATCTTCTCTCCCCTGGACAAAGCTACAGTTCCCTAGGTGCTTTTCTTGTTTCTAGTCTTACTCGGCTCCAAGTTGTCCTGGAACTAATATCTGGTTGGATCTAAACCTTGATACTGACTATGATGCTCCTAACTTAAAACCCTATGGAGATTTCTCTTTGCCGGTAGAATGAGGCCGAGCTCCTTAGAACAGCACCCCAGTTCTCCCCTTATTTGGACCCACCACCCACTCTCCAGTCTTGTCTTCTTTTCTAGCTCCTCATCTGGAGCCTCCTGGTTTATGAATGTCATGCAGTTTCCACACATCCACCTTGCTGTTTCTTCTGCTTGCACTATGGATCTTAACTCCTACTCACCTCTCATAGCCAAGCCCTGGCATGAGAGCTGAGCTCCTGTGTAGGGTTTCAGGGCTCTCCTTGTACCCCCTGAGTTCCCAGTGCCTGCTCTCATCTTAGCCTTCACGTATTATTTTGAAATTCTAGTCCCCAACTAGGCTTGAACTTCTAGAAGGGCAGGGCAGGGATCATGACTGAACTTATCTGTGGGACCTTGTAAAATTTGGTCATTAAATAGAAAATCTTTTCAAAGCTAAGGAAAAAGATTCTGTCAGTGAGCTAATCCAGAAAGCAGTTTTTTTTTTTTGGAGACAGTCTCACTGTCACTCAGGCTGGAGTGCAGTGGTGCACTCTTGCCTCACTGCAATCTTGGCCTCCCAGGTTCAAGTGACTCTCCTGTCTCAGCCTCCCGAGTAGCTGGGATTATAGTCATGCATCACCACACCTAGCTAATTTTTGCATTTTTAGTAGAGATGGGGTTTCATGCTGTTGACCAGGCTGGTCTTGAACTCCTGACCTCAAGTGATCCAACTGCCTCAGTTTCCCACAGTGTTGGGATTACAGGCATGAGCCACCATGCCCAGCCCAGAAAGTGTTTTTTAATTCACCAGCTATTTAACTTTAATTTCACTCTGCCCTTAAAGGGAACTGAATCTGCTCTAGAACCTCCTCTTCTGTCCTCCTGGAGGTGTACTATTATAATAAAGATCCCTGCCACACTAAGCACTCACCAAATTTGCTGGGTGTTTCTCTTTGCCAACGTGGATATATCGGTAGATGGAATAGCCCATCACAGAGAATAGAAACACAGTAACGGATACGGGCAGAACATACCAGAAGATGATTTTAGCTTTGAACTCTGATGATTGATCTGTTAAAAAAAAAAAAAAAAAAAAAGGTGGGAAGTGGGGGGAAGGGATTAGATAGTTGTGATTTGATGTGATGGGAAAAACTGACATCGTTAAGCAGCTTCTGGGCAGATCACTTGCATTTGGGAACTCAGTTTTCTCACCTCTACGTTGAGAAGCTTAAGCTAAATGTTATAAGCGGTCTCAGAATTCTTACTATCCCTGACAAGAGACGGTCTGAAGGAATCATCTGAACACATCTCAAATGTTTAAGAATACATCAATCATCCAAGTCAGCACATATTCCACCATCATGTATCTGGCCATGAGATTCATGCGTGTTTCTATATTTGAAAGTAAGTGTATTTGATATTCTAGTAACTCACAGAACTTCAAACAAACAACAAAACCCTCGAGTGAATATCCCACTGAATTGCTCCACTTTTCCACGCCACATGTTTGACTCAATCTTTCTGCATGTTCACTGAAGGACATGAATGCATGGCACCACCTTTTATGTGAGTAGCAGAACCGTTCTTGCACTGCTTGACTGGACTTTCTGGGTAGGGCTGGAGCCTGGGGATGTGTGTAGGGAGGTGGCTGGACAAGGTACAGTGCGAATGGCAGTTAACTCCCTTCCTGGGCCTGCTGTGCTGTAGGCTCACGATGAGTAAAAGTCTGCAGAGGAATGAAAATACTTGGGACATTGTTTTAATAAAAGTTTTTTTTTTTTTTTTTGAGGCAGAGTCTCGCTCTGTCGCCCGGACTGGAGTGCAGTGGCCAGATCTCAGCTCACTGCAAGCTCCGCCTCCTGGGTTTTACGCCATTCTCCTGCCTCAGCAGCTGGGACTACAGGCGCCCGCCACCTCGCCCCGCTAGTTTTTGTATTTTTAGTAGAGACGGGGTTTCACCCTGTTAGCCAGGATGGTCTCGATCTCCTGACCTCATGATCCGCCCGTCTCGGCCTCCCAAGGTGCTGGGATTACAGGCTTGAGCCACCGCGCCCGTGCTGGCGCACACCATTGATCAGGCCATATAGCTGATGACTAGAGCTTATTGTGACTAACTCATACTTGTTAAGCCACTGTGGTATACTTGGAAGTTGTGATGGTATATTTTACATGTCTAGTTGACTGGCCACAGTACTCAGATATTTGGCTAAACATTACTCTAGAGCTTTCTGTGAAGGTTTATTTTTTTTTACTTTTTTTTTATTTTTGGGAGACTGACATTTCAATCAGTAGGTTTTTGAGTAAAGCAGATTACCATCTATAATGTGGGTGGGCCTCATCCAATCAACTGAAGACTTTAATAAAAATGTCTTGACGACCCTAAGGAACAGGGAATTCTGCCAGCAGACTACCTTTGGGTGCGAACTGCAAACATCAACTCTTCCATGGGTCTCCAGCCTGCCTATGCTACAAATTCGGACTTGCCAGCCTCCACAATCCCATGAGTCAACGCCTTAAAATAAATCAATATTTCTAAACAAATAAATATATCAATATATGCATCTATATGTATTCTATTGGTTCTGTTTCTCTGGAGAATCCTGACTGATACAGCTGTAGGAAAAAGAGCAGCTTCAGCACAAATGACAAAAGTCCGAGTGTGCTCCTTACACACTAACAAAACCAGCGGGAGTGTGACCGGAGCATTCTAATCCGGGAGAATGTTGGATGCTCTTGATGCTTGGGCCCAAGAGAAAGCAGCAAAGTCACTATCTGGTTAACTATCCAGTTGAAAGCCTGGAAACAGATGTGTCATGGCTGATGAGGGTGGTCAACAAGAGCCGGTGGGAGAAGTCTCGTATGTGGGCCTGTTACTCTGCATAATTCCCAAGGAGCACATTCACCACCAGCTTCCGCACAGAGACGTGCCAGTGCTGCAGTGCGGATGCTGCGGGTGTCAGAACTCAACCTGCCCTGCTTGTAGCCTATAACTCAGTCCAACCCTCTTAATACAATCCCTGGTCCCTGGATTGAGTCTGTCCTAATTGAAAAGAGTCATAACAATGACTGACAGCATTTAGTATACACTAATCCATGTTTACTACAACAAACCTAATAAACTGTATCTGTATTTTAGGGATGGGGGACTAGAGAGCAGAAATATGTTTTAAAAAATAGTTCCAATAGAGGTAATACTGATTATTCAGAAAGCAGGTCCTCACACCAGTGTGTTCGAAAGATATCTCTGGTGATCTAACAGCTGGGATAGCAGGGGTTCAGAACCAGAAATAGAGCCTAGTTACTCTGTTAATTTTTCTTTCTTTTTTTTTTTTGAGACAGGGTTTCACTCTGTTGTTGCCCAGGCTGGAGTGCAGTGGCACAATCACGGCTCACTGTAGCCTCCACTTCCCCAAGTGATCCTTCCATCTCAGCTTCCCAAGTAGCTTGGACTAAAGGTGTGTGCCACCATGCCTGGCTAATTTTTGTATTTTTAGTAGAGATGGGGGTTTCACCATGTTGCCCAGACTGGTCTCGAACTCCTGGGCTCAAGTAATCCTCCTGCCTCGGCCTCCCAAAGTGCTGGTATTATAGGCGTGAACCACTGCACGTGGCCACTTTTTTCATAGTAGTGAGAAAGTGAGCTTCATCTGCTTACCGAGAAGTTTTGAATTCAATCTGCATTTCGTTGCTTTTGCTTCAATTGTGTTAATGATTTCCACTGGAAATTCATTCCCAGCAGCTGGCACTGATCAAGGTGTTAGTAAAGAGAGAACTTCTCCCAAATACAAATATGATTTCTTCAATATGCTTTGTTTTGCTTGGCATTTTAGTTTCATATATGGCAGAGACTCCTTCATTGTAAAAGAAAAGCTATGATAAGCTATGATAAAGACAGAGAGTCAAGGGTAAAGCCTTGCACTTTTCATATGTACTCACAAAGTTCCCTTTCTTCACTTTGGGACAGTTTCATCTTGAAAGGTGGGAGGAGTGAGGGAAGAGGAAAGCAGGGGTTATGGATTCCTATTCATGGCTGGTGATACAGCCAAGGTGTGGGGTGGAGGTCGCGGGCTTCTGTCTCTAGCCCGGCTGTTTGGAAAAGAAGTGGAGGAATAATGGATGACGAGTCCTTCGATGCAGGCAAACTTTAGGATTTATTTTCTTTGAATTTTCAAGTTTTGAGTTCAAGTTCCTCTCACTCTGAAGGCGGAAAAATTAAATGAATGCCAAGCTTACAACTCTATGTCTCCGCATAGGAATGGGTATCTCTAATCACGGTTTCCTGGCAGCCCAGTGTAGAAAATGTGAGGAGGAGATAAATAAAAGGAAACAGAGAGAAGCAACTGTAAGGATAAGGAAGTGATCACTGATTTGCAGATCCAAGACCCTCACTCAGACAATTAGTGGCACTTGAACACAACTGGAAGCACCTATAATTAGTATTCCCCAGGGAAAGTAAAAAATACATTCTCCTTTACAGTGGTTTCAGAATAACACTTTGTTTCTAGCAATAAAATTGTCTGATGTTCTTGAAGACCACAGAACTTCTATTGATCAGAGTGGTTATGATTTTATTTTTTATTTTTTGAGACAAGATCTCACTCTGTTGCCCAAGCTGGAGTGCAGTGGTGCACCCATGGCTCACTGCAGCCTCTCCTGGGCTCAGGTGATCCTCCCACCTCAGCCTCCTGAGTAGCTAGGACTACAGGCATGCACTACCATGCCTGGTTGACTTTATTTTTTGTTGAGATCTCACTATGTTGCCCAGGCTGGTCTTAAACTCCTGGGCTCAAGCCATCCTTCCTCCTTGGCCTCCTAAAGTGCTGAGATTTCAGGTGTGGGCCACCATGCCCAGCCTGATTATGATTTTAAAGAAGAAACAAGGCATGTGCAAAAGTTCCTCATTGTTATTTCACAAGGCAGGTGGGCGAGGGACCATGGGAAGATTGCTGGCAGTGGACACGGGACCCGTTTGAGTTCTCCGAGGGGGTGAGAACACTTCTGAACATTGGCCAAGCTCAGTGGCAGAGCCTCAGGCTGCTCCATGCATTTCTGGTGGTAGTTGTTTCTGCCTTTGCCTCAACCTGTTTCTGTTAGACACGGATATTTCAAAACTTTGTCTAAACCATCATACCGACTTCTAGTTTTAGCAGATCTCCTTCCTAGACCAGCAAAGATTTTTAAAAGCTTACCTTTCAAAGTCCTGGCACACTGCTTCTCAGAAGGCTGAGCACGGCGAGGGGGCCCTGGGACGAAGGACTCAACGTGGACACAGTAAAGAGTGTTTGGCTCCAGCCACGTGAGCACCAGCGTGTGGTTGGTCACACACTGGGACCACTAGGATAGGAAATTGCAAACACTGGTTAGAGCCAGACATTTCTGGGACCACCCCAGACAAATAACTCTAGAAGGAAATAAAAGACCAAGCCACCATTTAATCCTTTACTATCAGTATAAGCTGTTTTTTTTTTTTTTTTTTTCAGCAACAGTTTCAATATACTCTTTTCCTTTAGCGCAGCAGAGCATGGTCAGGAACTGGACCGATGCTGGGAAGGATTCTAAACAACACACGGATAGCGTTCTTATTCATTGTCCTGGATCCTGCTCACATTATCTTTTCTTCTTGGAGAAAGGCTGTGCAAGTGAAAGCTCTCCATCAAAGTCAAGTGTACATTCTCTCTACACTCCAATAACAACACCATATCCTGTCAACAGAATTTCTGTAAAGAAGATCTGAAGTTGGTTCTGTAAAATTTCTGTATAAAGGTTTCAACTGTATTTTGTGCAGCCTACCTTTTGAATATCATGACTTCCCAGATTCACACACAGAGAACCACGGCATCAGGGTTGTTTGTTCCCACATTAGCTACAGAGTGGTTCATGAACATATACCCCATTCCATTTCAGGCTTACCGTTCTGTTTGATTTAGTATTCGACACAGACACATTATACTTCAGATTGGAGTATATTTGTTGCATGGAAACAGGAAGGTCTTCTGGATTTCTCTTCCACTTCTCTGGAGGTGTTAGAACAACAGAAATTGATTTCTCATCTGTAGTCAGTGCCACCTCTGGTGGGCCAATTTGTGCTTAAAGTGGGAAGAAAGAGGGTATTATGTTCAGATGAAAAATTACCTTAGATAAAGCTACGATATAATCCTACTTGGATCGAGGCCCTAAAATACTTTTTTTTTTTTTTTTGAGATGGAGTCCTTTCCCTATCACTCAGGCTGGAGTGCAATGGTGCGATCTTGGCTCACTGCAACCTCCGCCTCCTGCGTTCAAGTGATGCTTCTGCCTCAGTCTCCCAAGTAGCTGGGATTACAGGTGCCCAACACCAGGCCCAGCTAATTTTTATATTTTTAGTAGAGATGGGGTTTCATCATGTTGGCCAGGCTGGTCTCGAACTCCTGATCTTGTGATCTGTCCACCTCGGCCTCCCAAAGTGTTGGGATTACAGGTGTGAGCCACCATGCTCAGCCTTAAAAGACACCTTCTTACAGGAGATGCCTCAAAACGTACAAAGGTGGGCCTGAGTTATGCCAAATCTTGAAACCATTTCACAAGCCTGATCCAATGTTAGAACAGCAAATTAAAGTGTTCTATTTCCTTAATCACATGCATAAATAGTAGATGGTTAATACAATCAAAACTCTTTGTAACATTTATGTGACTTGAAAAGTTGGTGATAAATGACAACATGATTTGATAAGTGGAAAATCAGAGATGTGATTAGAATGATCTAGAACAGAGACCAGGCGATTTTTATCCTAAAGGTCTGAACAATAAATATTTCAGGCATCGCAGGCCATATGATCTCTGTTGCACTACTCCATTCTTGTTGTAATGCAAAAGCAGTCTAAGGTATCTATGTAAACAAATGAGTGTGGGTTGTGTCCCAATACAGCTTTATGAATAGACATCAATATTTCAATTTCCTTTACTTTTCTAATGTCACAAAATATTCCTTGGATTTTTAGAAACTATTTAAAAATGTAAATACCATTCTTAACTCTTCACCTGTAGAAAAACAGAAAGGGGGTTGCTGGATTTGTCCCAAGGGTAGTTTTCTGGCCTCTGATCTGGAAGGGCTCCCGCGCTAACAGAGCGCTTGCAGAGCTCATTATGGCAGCCCTGAGTGGGTCCTTCATGACTGAGTCAGCCATAGGTCAGGGGATGGCAACATTATAAAAGTAAATACCAGGAAGAAGTTGCCTTAATTCTGAGTTACACTTGGAAATGACATCATCACACTACCAAGTTCATACAAGAAGAAGCATAGTTGGATAATCAGGACAATCTTTAATCAATCTTGTGGAGACATTAATAGTCCATAAACCCACATTAAATAAAGTCGTTTTGTTCCTCAAACAAACTTCCACTAAGTAGCTTCCACTGAGTAGTAAGACAAAGTCAAAATTTAATATCATTGTCATTTAGTATCAATTTTGGATCTGGGAGAGATCTTAGAGACCACTTGGCTAAACCTTTCACTCTAAAGATGAGACTCAGGCTGGGTGCAGTGGCCCATGCCTGTAACCCTAACATGGTTAGTGAGAAGCTGAGGTGGGAAGATAGCATGAGCCCAGGAGTTTGAGACCAGCCTGGCAACATAATGAGGCCCTGTCTCTACAGTCAGTCAATCAATCAATCAATCAATCAACCAACCAATAAAGGTGAGACTCAGAGCCAGCAAGGTTAAGGACTTTGTACTGTTCAGTCAACCCACTGGTCCAGAATAGCGTCAAGCAGAGCACCTTCCTCTGGGCAAGGCTGTCTGTGAGGCTGAGACTGTTAAACCTGATATTAATGCATGTTTAACTGACCATTGCAATAATGGCATTACTTACTTTCTAAAAAAGGATAGAACCGTCCACTTTCAGCCCATTTGGAACAGTTTGTTCCCCAAATGGCCTTAACTTTGGCATAATACTGGTGTTCGTAGTCAGAAGTTTCAGCAGAAAGATCACAGTAGGTTCTATTGATATTTCTGCATTCTGATTTATTCAGCCATTTCTTTTGCCCATATCTGCTAAGAAAGAAGCTGAATTAATAATGAGGTGCCCTCTATGCTTTACAATAAAAAATGTAGTCATTTGATAAAACTGAATGGAACTGACGACCTTCTCTTCAGAAAAACAAAGGTGCCTGTCATCGAGATAAAAAAGAATCCACTTTTGCTGTGGGCAATTTTTTTCATTAGCTGTCAGGAACATGAGTCAGAGTTTCTGTAATCACCTTTCTTTCTGTGAATTATAATGTGGATAGTATATTTTGAACGCATATATTTTATTGTTATTCTTTGGCCACAGTGAAATTTTTACATATTGTGTGATCAATTCTTCTAGTAATTATTTATGTAGGTTTTTAGTCTACTGTGTACACAAGGTCAGTTTGATGGATTGTTTGAAGAACAGTTCGTCATTTTTTTTCTTGGAAGAAAAATTACTTTGACGTTTTCAGCGCATATAAAAATCTAAGCATCAATGATTCTAGGGAAAATACACGAGGCTGGAGTGCATACAGAAATCTGCATTTTTGATAATTACAGTGAGGATGATAATATTGACTAGGTTGTTCATATTGATTTTTCTTTTCTTTATTAAAAACACAACCCCCATAGCAAATAGGGAGGTGGCAATATTTTTAGCCCTTTTCAGGTGGGAGAGACTGAAGTGTAGAGTTCAGGTAACATATGATAAGCTAGTGAAAGGGACAGGGGAGGTGTGGGAAAGGTGATGGGTTACACGTGGCAGCCTAGGGAGCAGCTGAGAGGACACTGCAGTGGTCTAGGGGAAGATGTAGGTCACTTGGACAAGGATGGGGGCAGTAGGATGAATAAGGACAGGACAAAAGCAAGAAATATTAGGAGACAGGACTTGGTGATAGAAAACATGTGACAGATTAGGGAAATGAAGGTATTAAGGACGCCGTCTCTTTCTGTCTAGGGCAGATGGGTGGAATGGTGGTGATATTTACTACGATAAAGAGCACTGAGACAGAGCAGATTTGGGAAATGGATGGTGAGGCAGAGCAGAAGGGAAAGAAAACACATTCACTTTTGATGCCTTGAGCCTGAGTATGTAACAGATATCCCAGTGCAGATGCCCAGTGGGCAATGGGTCTCAGGAGAGACATGTGAGTGGGAGGTAGGGATTTTGGAGTCAATATCATCAAACTGCTCATTGAAGGCACAAGGATGAATGAATGATCCATGGAGATAAAACAAAGTCTAGGATAAAATTTCAGGAGCGTCAAGATTTAAAGGCTGGACAGAAAGAAGGCCTGGAAATAGCAACTAAAGAGGGATGAGAAAAAGACATATCATAAAGGTCAAGGGAAGAGTGTGTCTTGAGAAAGAGGATATGTCCATGTATTGCCAAAGCTTAAGGATATTTTCTCTTTTCAGAATATGGCAACAGATTTCTGAAAGTAGATGTTTCCCATTTCCTAAGTACCATACCTACCAAAAGACATCAGAAATATAGTCAGATCTTACTGATCAACTTCTCCATCCAAGTGATCACTGTTACTTAGGGGCTTTCAATGTTTTTTTGACTATGATCCACAGGGGAAAAATACATTTTACATTTTGATTCAGCTCACAAAATATAAAACTAACATATTAAAACAAAAATTGTGCAAGAAAATATTTAAACTTTACCACAGGCCTTGCATTCAGTTATTTTTTCATTCCACTCCATTCCACACCATTCCATTCCTTTCCATCAAAAATAATGTCCCTCAACATTCATTTCATGAATCATCAAAGAGTCTTGAGTTGTGGTTTGAAGACTATTGCCATTGCCTATGTGACCCCTCCCTCCTCCCTCCTCAAACTTCCTCACTCTGGCAAAGGCAAGGCAGCTTCCCATGACAATACTGATGCAGGAGAAAAGGCTCTTTACAAGATTTTCAGCAAAATAAATGAATGATGACCAGAATCACTCAGCAAATATTCCAGTAATGACACTCACACATGGCAAACAGCCATGTGGGGCCCTCAGTGGTCTCTGATTTACAAGCTTTATCTAATCTAATTATCATAACAACCCTAGGGGGTAGGTACTCTTATTTTCATCCTGTTTTACAGATGAGGAAGCTGAGGCTCAGGAAGATTAAGGGATCCACTCAAATTCATATGACTAGTAAAAGGCATACCTGGGATTTGAACCATTCGTCCCTGATGCCAAAACTTCTGTTTTTAGTGCTACGTTCTATTTTTTGCATTAATTGTTTTGGTGGATAAAATTTAAACTTTTGTTAAATTTTCATCTTGGAAACAAACTTCACTCAAAAGTATAAACGTATAATCTGTAACCTTCCCAGCTAGGTTCATAGCTTGGCTATGAACTGGGGACCGTCTGACTCCAGAGCTGAGCTTGGAGCCCTCTGGCAGGGAAATATGCTGCCCTATATTCCTGTCCCTCTTTCACATGCACAGGCATGTAAGAACTCCAACATGGCAAGCTTCTTTTTAAACACATATTTTTAAAAGTTGCACAATCTAAGTGATCTGCTCACACAGAGCAGTGATGACTATTTTTTAAAAATCCCTTTCTGAATCACATAAAAAATAAAGGACAGAGCAAGCTCTTTGCTCCACCTAATGGATAAGGAGGCAAGGACATGCTCGTGAGTCTTTTCCCTTTGCAAAGCAGTTTCTTTCCTCTAACACTGGCTCCTGAGAAACTCCTTGGAAATGAGAATGAGGTTCTAGATTTGAGGTCACTGTGAGTCGCTGCTGAAGTCTTTCATTGGTTTTAGTGATATGAATTTGATTTTCAAAGACAAAACTGACTTTATTCTTTTTTGAAAATATGGTAATGTTTTTAAATTCAAACAATCAAACAATTCAGAAAGTATAATCATAAGAGAAACAAATCATCCTAAAACCCATTACTCTGGAACATTTCGTGTGCATGATTCTGGATATCTCATTTTGCTTCTGTATAAACAGAAAGACGATATGATAGCAGAATAGATGGACAAAAATTAGATTATACCATATATATGGTTTTAATAAAAGTAGTCAATTCAATGTGCCTTGAACTTTGATAGAAAAAAGAAATTGACATGAAATTAAAGGAACTGTAGAAGTGCAAATGTTTCTCACCACAAGAGATATTTGTTCCTAAAAGAGCTTTTAAATTAAGAAAATGGTTTGTGAAAAATATTGAGAGGTTAATTATTAAAATAATAAAATATTGTTATTTTAGATCACATTTAATGGCTTCTGGCTATGAAAATCAGTACACTTACAGTCCCCCCACCTTTCCATCTTATATTATTGTTTAAATTCAGATTATTTCTAAGAAACTTCATAATTACATTTCCATCACTATTTAGTCTTAGTTCCATATTCAGATAAATTCAATGCATGCTACCAGTCTTTTTTTGTCATCACTAAGTTCTTCTTTTGGGTTTGTCTTTATCTCTCTGTTAGCTGGAGGTCATCTTTAGTTAGTGCTCCACCTCATCCCCCAGGAAGGTCTCAGAAAAGTGATCTCCTGGGTTCCCACCTGCTTCCAAACACAAGTCTACTGAACTTAGTAAGAGTCTTAGGTCACACTTGTCTTTTCCTCAGAAAATGTATTCTATTGAGTGTTGCCAGATTGAAATTCTCCCTTTCTCCCAACTTGAGTTCCGCTTTTGCTAAAATGGCCATGAATCATTTAATTATCTTAAAGTCCAATAACCTCACCAGGATGTGTCTTGCTATTGTTTTTACCATTTTTTTTCTAGACATACCACACATTTATGATACACAGTTCCAAACAGTCTTTATTACCTGTTCAACCATTACTATCACTTAGCTCTAACAGGTTTTCATCTTGATACAGTATTTTTATATTCCAGCATTTTCCTAAGCTCTGCACACTTCCTAAAAAGACATGTTCTTCCTGCTGTCTTCGAATCTCTTCTTTCACTGTTTTCTCTTCTTTGAGTTTTACCTTTACAGATCCTGTTGTTTATGCACTCTAACAAAATTATGGACTGTTATGTGTTTTAATTCTTCCTTACTTCCAGAGCAAAGCTTTCTGGAAACTTGTATTCTTTTTTCCTCTTTCCCTCTTCCAGTAATTATGAATAGGTGCTATGCTAGTTCCTTTGGGACTATTACTGTTTGAATGGGGCCAGCTGTTTGTTGAACAGGCAAATGGACATAAGAATAGGGCTCAGATAATGAGCTTTTACTCTCCATAATTTTTGTTTGTTTGTTTGAGACAAGACCTGGCTTTATTGCCCAGGCTGGAGAGCAGTGGCATGATCTCAGCTCACTGGAACCTCCACCTCCCAGCTCAAGCCATCCTGCCACCCCAGCCTCCCAAGTACATGGGACTACAAGCACGCACCATCATGACCGGCTGATTTTTGTATTTTTTGTAGAGATGGGGTTTTGTCATGTTTCCCAGGTTGGTTTCGAACTTGTGAGCTCATGGGATCCACCATTTTCGCCCTCCTAAGGTGCTGGGGTTACAGGTGATAGCCACTGCATCCGGCCAATGCTCTCCATAATTTTAAACTTCTGTTTCCATCCAACACCCTCTCACTGAATCTATTATTCCCTTTGCTCCCTGGGAAATCTGCCTGCCCTCAGGTTTTGGGCTGCAGGAGGCTGACGTTTTGGGCTGCAGGATCCCTTCCTGGGCTGCCTCCCAGCCAGTGCTACCTCCCTTTCCTCCTGCCTCCGGCTCACTCCCAGCTTCTCCCTGGGCTGTGACAGGGCCTCCACAATGGACATGTCCTGTGTGCCTGATTTCTATTTTAGCTCCTCCATCTGTGACATTCTGTGGCACCCAACTGGGGCTCCATGGGGACATTTCCTTAATTTCTGGTGGTGGCGATCCTTAGATTTCCATGCTCTCAGATTGTTAGGTGGGCCTCTTAGTACTGTGACACTTATTTTGTGAAATCATTTCCTGTGATTGGAGATGGGAAGGTATAGGTTTGCTTTCAGTTTCTGTAGCTGTTTTTCTTCGGATTCCACAGGATTTGGCTTGGATGGTTCTTAGTTTGTGGTTAGGGTTGTGGCCATTTCCTTTGTTTCTCTGAAGATGGACATTGACTACCTGTTTTGCATTCTTTCCTGCTTGCAATGAGTTTTGAGGGCCAGATGAAATGTCTGTTCACTGCTATCTTTAAGTGCAACAGCTGATCGCACAAAATGTGCATGTGGTTTCAAGGAGTCTAAGGATGCCTGTAATTCCAAACAGCTTAGAAAAAATTCAGAGATGATGGATTGCCTTGTTTGCTCAGCCACCTAATAATGTTTTGACCAACTTCTTTTCTGTCTAAATAACCTCGCCTTGCCTGAGCCTCCCAATGCCTCTGTCTCCATGAAGAAACTGTTTTCTAATTTAATCTTACAAAACATCAAGAAAACTTAACCTGAAATATCTAAAACTTTTCTCTTTTTCAAACACATTTAATACCGCAGAGAGTTTATCTTTGCACAATTCACAGGAGTCGGAGTCTTGTGTTTGTAAGCTAGCCAAAAGGAAAAGAACTTACATGAAATACTGCACAGTGTAAGTAACTTTAAGTCCTTGAAGACACTCTGGTGGATTCCATTGTAGGACATTCTTCATGTTGATGGATAAGAAGGTGATGTTTGCAGGTTTAGGCAAACCACCAGAGATACAGGGAACTGAAAAAGGAGCAGAAAGGAATTGAAGTCTTAGTGGCAGAAAAGGAAAACATGATTCCTGTAGTAGCTAGTCTCCAGAGATGGCCCCCAATATGGCCTTCCAGTATGTATGCCCTGTGTAACATCTCTCAAATGCAAAAGAGAATGTGGCAGAGGTGGCTCTGGGACTAAGCCAGGACTTTTGCTTTTCAAAAAAATTTCCTGAGTTGCTATGTAAAATAACAGCTAACTTGCTGAGAGATTGCACGAAGAGAGGCTCAGTTGTCCTGGTGTCCCAGCTGAGCCCAGCCTTCCAATTAAGAGGCCACAATGAAGTCACTGTGGTCATTCTAGCCCCTTCTGTCACAGACTGAAGCTGCATGAGAGACCTTGCATGAGATCAGCAGAAGAATCATCTGGCAGATGATTGGAAAGCAAACCCCAGTTAATCCCCAGAATTTTAAGAAATAATAAAATGATTGTTTTAAACCACTAAATTTTGGGGATAGTTTGTTATGCACTGCAGAGAACCAAAACAATCTTTTTATTAAATGTTAAAATAAAATTTAGAGTAGGTGACCCCGAGAGGCCAGAGTTTCAAAGGTGAGAATTGGGACTGCCTTTACTAAAGAATATAGTAAAGCAATAATTAGAAAAGGAACCAATGAAATAAGACAATTTATTTAAATAAACACTGATATGTTCACATAGGTGCACTCTAAGAAAAACTGTATCCTAAAGGATTAATTTATAGAAATCCTTGTGGAGAAATGGTAAAGAATTGAGAAACTACTAAAAACTTGGAAAAGGAAAGGAGAGGCTACTTTCTTATAAAATAAAGCAAAGATAATCCTTGAATTAAAGTAAATGAAAAAATTCAGTGGTAATATGTAGGATTCAAAATATTAATTCAAAATATTGGAAAGATCACAAAGCACAGAGTGATAACCAATCAGGTTTTATGAAGAGCTAATCCTGTCACAAATATGCATATTCTAGTCAATCATTGAACTTGAAAAATACAAAATATTAACACTGCAAATCAACTTAGGAAATAAAATTTAGTTCAGTCACTGATGGCAGGTCCAATCTTGGCTAAGTATCATAATTCTTGAGTAAAGTAGCTGGGACTAACATCAGAGAAAGGAATTCTGTGTGAGGTAATCCTTGGTTAAGATTAGTTCTACACAATGTAGTTATTTTGCAAGCCAAATGAAAAGAAAAATTATTTACTTTAGAATTAAAGTTTGTAGTATCACCCTGATTCTAAGCAAAGTTAGCTCTTTAGTGTAAAGATGGCTGAGTGTAGGTATGCTTGTGCTATAATTGTAATGACTCCTACTTTTAACCTTACTCATAAAAAAAAATTTTAGTTTTATTTTTAAGAAAAAAGTTACTCACAGAGAAGCACAATCAATTGACCACTGCCGTGTGTGTGTGTTTGTGTGTGTGTGTGTGTGTGTGGTAGGGGTAGGGGAATCTCAAAAGGACATAGCCTAACATCTTCTTGTAATTCTTTGGAACCATTGTGTAGCAAGTGGTGTTGGTATTTTCTGGAGATTACATACAATGAATATTTATCAATGATTTAATACTGCTTAATGGTACTACTAGGTTTACCAGGTTCTCAATTTTAATCAGATTTTTGGAGACAAAACAGAACATGGGGAGGCAGCACACTGAGTATAATACTTCTCAGCTCTTCAAAAATGCGGAACCCATTTAACATAAAAATTTCCAAGGATCTTTCCAGATCTAAAATGCTGTGGCCTGCATTTTTAGATGGCCCTAACACATGAAGAGTGGTTACCATCTCTTTATACAAAGTAAAATAGACTGTGCATTATAATATCAGTGGTGAAAGACATTGTCAAAACATGGCTTTATAGAGCTGACAAGGAAATAGAATATTTTGGTTTGTGGCAACATGAGTTTGGAGATAGAACACGGAAGTTATCTTAGATAGTATAGTCCAGGCATATCGTCTCAAGTTTCAATCTATACAAATCTTTATCTTCTACAACACTGTATTCTATTCGTCTTTTTTTTTTTTTGAGACAGTCTCACTCTGTCGCCCATGCTGGAGTGTAGTGGCATGATCTCAGTTCACTGCAACCTCCACTTCTCAGATTCAAATTATTCTCTTGCCTCAGCCTCCCAAGTAGTTGGGATTACAGGCACCCATCACCATGCCTGGCTAATTTTTTCTTGTATTTATAGTAGAGTCGGGGTTTTGCCATGTTGGCCAGGCTGGTCTCCAGCTCCTGACCTCAGGTGATCCTGCCATCTTGGCCTCCCAAAGTGCTGGGATTACAGATGCGAGCCACCGCACCTGGCCCTATTTGTTTTTTAATGTGAGTGAACAAATGATAGAACTCTCAAGATGCCTAAAACACACCCAAAAAAGTTTTGAGAAATAACTTGGAGTAAAAGGAATAGGCAATTTTATTTTATTTTAGTTTTTTTGGTTGCTGTCATAAGGAAACAAAGCAATTTTTCTCTTCTGAAATAAACTATACTCTGGAATGTGCTGTCAATAATTAATGTTCATTGATTCAGTACACATTTTGATTAATGCTTTGTAATTGTCTAAATGGTCCTTCACAAATGCTATGCCAATTGTTGAAATGTTAGCAAACTCTGGTAATGATATTAAACCAACAGAATCAATAATGTGACAATAATACAATAATAACATTAAAAAAATAATGTTCTTATGCCATTCTATTCTTTGAGAATATATTTCATTATAAATGCTGTGAACTATGTACGCCTCCTCTGCACATCTACATTATGAGTAAATCATTTCTATCACCATGACTGTGGTAGCTGGCCTCCAATAATCCCTTCCTCCTGGCATTCACAGGCTGTATTGTTCTCTCCCACATTGTGCCTGGGTTGGTCTGTGTGTCCAATAAAATATGACAAAAGCAAGGACAAAAGACACTTCTGAGATTAGGTGATAAAAGACACTGTAGCTTCTATCTTGTTTCCTTTGCCTTGGATCGTTTGCATGGGCAACACCAGCTGCCTTGTTGTGAGTGGCCCCGTGGAGGCCCATGTGGCAAAGTAACTGAGGCTTCCCAAAGCTGCTGAAGAACTGAGTGAAGCCTCCTGCCAAGAGGAACCTTAGTGATCTTAGCAGTGGATCCTCTGACCCCAGTCCAGCCTTCAGATGCCTGCAGCCCCAGCTTGCCTCTTGACTACACTCTTGTGAAAGACCTTCAGCCAGAACCACTTGGCTAAGCCATTACTGGAATCCTGACCCTCAAAAAATATGTGAGATAATATTTGTTGTTTAAAGCTATTAAGTGTAAGGTAGTTTGTTACCTAACAGTAGAGAACGAATACAACAACGATTCTAAAAGTGAAAGCATCTAAGACAGACAAATCACTGAAACCCCCCCCTCCATTCCCAATAATTTAATAAATGACTCTTGCCTTAACAATTTTGAGAAATGTTCTTTCTAATAGTTCAATTTTATGTTATGAAGAAAATTAAAAACTACCCAAGGAGAAGACCATAAACTTGCTATCTTTTTAATAGCAAGTGAAGATGACAATAAAAACTTTTTGAAATTTTTTAAAAAACCCAAATGCTTAGTTAAGCTCATTGCAAATACACTGACAAGGTTTCAGAGTAACAAACACCTTTAACAGAAATCCACTTAAAAATGAATGTTATATTTTATACATTATATCTGGGGAAAAATACTACAGCTTTGAGTCCTGCAGGTTCTTCCTTTGGATTGAAATTATCTTTCTGATGGCAGAGGCAGAAAATGTTATCAGTTTTGGATCATCCTCTTGCCAATAAATCAAACTATTATACAGGGGCAGACCTATCATGAGAAAAGTAGATCATGTCTTGATATCAGCCCATCTCTAAATCTCTCCAGGACACAAAATATTCCTTGTTATGACATGGTCTGCTGGTTTTGAAACCTTTTTTTTCCCTTAAATCAGAGCAAATTAAGCCATGTTAGTCACCTTTCCTTAGATCAGGCAAAGCGTATCTTGTCTCCCTGCTTGTCGACATTTTATTTTCAGAAATGGATGTTTATAACTCCATGAGTTCGAGACCAGCCTGGCCAACATGGTGAAACACTGTCTCTACTAAAAATACAAAAATTAGCCAGATACGGTGGCAGGCACCTGTAATCCCAGCTACTTGGGAGGCTGAGGCAGGAGAATTGCTTGAACACAGGAAGTGCAGGTTGCAGTAAGCTAAAATCGCATCACTGCACTCCAGCTTGGGTGACAGAGTGAGACTCTATCTAAAAACAAAACAAAATGAGTTAGCACTTTTTTTTGAAAGGTAAAAAATAGTACATTTAAAAAAGAAATAAATTTGATAACTAGTATTCTCTTTTGTTTAAAAAAATTTGCAAAGTTTTTAGGCACTGTTTCTTTCAAGTTTGAAAAGCATGACGAAAGACATTCCTGAATAAACATTTCAATGGAGATAAATCAATTTTCTAACCTGCTAGTACTGATAAGATCACTGAATGAACACCAAAGTGAAAACATGTCACACCCACATTGCTATCAGGAAATGTGTGCCAATTTATGGGTAACAAATGCACTTTAACAAATAGATTTATGGTCTGGAAGCACGGCTCTGATTCTCTGAGATATTTGAGATTTCATATCCCAAATTAAAAAGCCACTGGATCGGTGCACATAGTTTTATGTTTGGGGAGTGCCAGACCGTCATGACTTTGGTTTGGTACACAGATTCTTCAGATGGGCAGGTCCAATGTCTCCTTTTGCAATTCTGCCAAATGCACCGTGTTTACCAGCCACATGAAAATACCTTCAATACCTGAACCTACCCTGTTTATTCACACCTTTACAGTTTAGGTCCCTTCTGCCTCCAGTATTCTTTTGGAAATAAGAGACCCCTTGGTCTTCCATGTGTGCATCATTGAATAAATATTGGCTTGTGCTATTTTAATGACATGATTGTGCTGTGATGTGTAGGGTATGTGTGGTCTCCACTAAAGTGAGCAATCCTGACTACAGACATCTGGGCAGGAAATTGATCTTTCCAGGGGAAGCAGAACTCAGAAGACTGAGGGAAGGGGCATCAACTCTGGACTCCCTTTGAGCTTTGAACGATGGAAGGATATGTGAGGATGCCCCTTTGAGTTGTGGGTGTAAAGATGGCCTCTGCCTTCACAAAGCTGTGAGGAGTCGGCAAGGAACTATCCACTTAATGAACTTCGAGGTAATGATTGATTTCCTGTAGCTTGTAAGCCACATCAAGATTTGTGTCCCCTCTCAGTGTTTATTTCCCTTTTATTATATTATGCTTTGGCATCATAAATGGAATGTGTGTGTTCCTCCTCCCCACCAAAAAATTCACAGGTTAAATCCTAACACCCAATGTATGGTGTTTGGAGGTGGGGCCTTTGGGAGGTGATTAGGTCGTAAGGGCAGAGCCCTCATGAGTGGGATTAGTGCCCTTATAAAAGAGACCCCAGAGAGGTCCCTCTCCCCTTCCGACATGTGAGGACATAGTGAGAAGACGACCATCTATAAACCAGGAAGTGGGCCCTCCCGTCCATCAAATCTGCCTTGATCTTGGACTTCCCAGCTTCAGAAGTGTGAGAAATAAACTGTTGTTTATAAGTCACTCAATCTATTATATTCTGTTCTAGCATCTGGAATGAACTAATGCATTTGGCCTTTGGGAAATGCTTCTAGCCCAGCTTCATTTATGCTCTAGCACCAAGGGAAAAAGTCCTCTGTTTGCTCTTAGGTCCTTCCAGTAGGAAGATAATGGAGTAATAAGATAGATCTAAATGGGTAAATTTATCATTAGTGGAGTTTTATAAAATGCGGCTGCTACATTGGTTCTAAGAGTTACCTTGAATACAGGTCTGTAAATATAGCAAAATGGTTTGCGACCTTTTCCTAATGGCCTCAAAGTGAATATCAGGGTTGTCATCTAAGTATGTTACAGCTTTAATTATATGTCTCACAGTAGAAGTTATTTCTTTTTTGTTGTACTCAAGGAAAAGCCTATGCATAGATGAGTGCCTGATGAACACCAGTTAGAAGTGGTAAGGCTCTCAGGGCGAACTCACAAAGAGCCAGGGTAATCAGCCTCTGTGGTTAACCCAGCCTCCCTCTTTTGTGGCTGAGGCATTTAGACTTTCCCATTATGGCCATCACCTTCATTAACCAGTACAGAAAGCAAACAAATCGCAAGAGACCGGACAGCCAAATGTGATCACTTCTGGAGACTCCCCTTGGGGACCATTCAAGTTTCTGAAGTTTATGACCAACTGGGGCAACCTTAGCATTGCAGAAGCCCTGCTCAACCTTGCTCAGAGAAGGTCCCCAGATGTCCTACCCCCTTTACCCTTTTAAAGCTGAAGCTGTGAAGGAATCAGAGGCTGTGATCTGTTGGACACTGGACCCCAGGTCTTATAAGGTCTTGGTATTCTCGGTGTCTGGCAAATAAATGCTTTGGAAATGAACTGACCAGGAACCCTTGGGGCTGACGCAAATCATGGCAGATCCTAGATTCACATGAGCATTGAAGTGGAACAGCTTGAACCACCAAATCTGTGTAGCTTGAAATCACCTTGGTAAGCTTACATTACACACAGGACTGCACAGTCAGAAGATACCTAACAGCTGCGTTTTAATGAAGGCACAGGAACCCATGGCATGGCAAGTGGTTGCTACATATTTTATGTGTATTTTTAAATAGGAAAATAGCTTCATAGGCTTGTAGGGAAAAAAAAATTTCCACCCAAAGTGAGTTTTCTACTGTGGGAACAAGGTTAAAAGGCAGTACAAACACATCAGAGGATGATTGACTAATTTCAGGAAGCGGATGTTGTAAACAATGACATTCTAACCACCAAAGAGCAAAACAGGTACGACTGCCTTCACATAGATTACCTTAAGCATTGTTTTAATTTCATCATGCTGAAAGGAAAGGCATGTTTTCTTCTGTCCCAAGTTACAAACCCTTTCTCCTGAAAAATATTAATTTATCTCCCTTCTTCTTCCTAATTATATATCAAGTTCCCACAAAAAGTAAGTCTTCTTTTTTTTCTGAGATGGAGTGTCATTCTTGTTGCCCAGGCTGGAGTGCAGTGGCGTGATTTTGGCTCACCTTCGCCTCCCGGGTTCAAGCGATTCTCCTGCCTCAGCCTCCTAAGTAGCTGGGATTACAAGTGCCTGCCAGCATGCCCAGTTAATTTTTGTATTTCTAGTATAGACAGGGTTTCACCATGTTGGCCAGGCTGGCCTCAAACTCCTGATCTCAGGTGGTCCACCCGCCTTCGCCTCCCAAAGTGCTGGGATTACAGGCATGAGCCACCGCGCCCAGCTGAAAAGTAAGTCTTCTAAACAGCACTTAAAATATGATTCAATGAGTACCTACCTGAGAAAAAAGCTGCACAACTGTCTTCTATAAAGGACAGAGCACGATTAGTTCCTTTGCACTTGATTTTCTTCCCCTAACCATCACCTCACTATTATTTCTTTGACTAATTGCTGGAACAGTGCGCTGCCTCAGTTTTCTCTGTAATAATACTGTCCATTCTTACAGGGTACTGCCAACTGCCCTAACCCAGTGGTTTCTAGTAATTGTTTATGTGAGTAGCTCAGGGAGAGATTCCAGAACAAAAGTTCTAGAGTCACACTGGAGCCTACTCCACGCTCTACGTCTTACCAGCTATGTGCCCTCAAGCCAGTTGCTTAACCTCTGTGCCTCTATTTCTCCATTTGGAAAATGGAACAGTACTATCTGCCTGTTAGGCTTGTTGCAATGATTAAGATTCTTCACATAGAGTTCCTGGAACAGTGCCTGGCACAAAGAAAGAGCTCAATAATTATTCGCTCAGTATTGTCCTCCAAAGTTACTATCCTCATTTTACAGCTCAGTAGAGAGAGGCCCAGGGAGGTTGAATGACTGCCCATGGTTTTTCAGCCATTTGGTGGATGCTCAGGACCAAGTGTGCTGGCCAAGACAGGGCTCTCCCCTGGGATACTTACCTTTATCCCAGGTAAGTGGGAAATGCTCCCAAGTACAGTGTTGTGGGAAGAAAAGATTATATGACCATGATCAATTCTGCATGTTAGACTGTAGCTTCTAAGGAAAGATATAAGAAAGTCAATGAGGTAAACTCAAGTATTATTCTTTTAAGTTTTTCCTGGTGGAACTGTTCAGTTATATTCATGTGACAAATAGTTACTGGCACCTACTATGGGCTAGAAGTAGAATCTATGATAGGCACGGGGGTACAGTTGAGGACAGAAATAGACAGATGGGCTGGGTGCAGTGGCTCATGCCTGTAATCCTAGCACTCTGGGAGGCTGAGGTGGTTGGATGACCTGAGGTCAGGAGTTCAAGACCAGCCTGGCCAACATGGTGAAACCCCGTCCCTATTAAAATTACAAAAATTAGCTGGGCATGGTGGCGTGCCCCTGTAGTCCCAGCTACTTGGGAGGCTGAGGCAGGCGAATTGCTTGAACCCGGGAGACATAGGTTGCAGTGGGCTGAGATGGCGCCGTTGCACTCCGGCCTGGGTGACAGTGAGACTCCATCTCAAAGATAAAAAGAAAAAAGAAATTGACAGAAGGCCTTGCTCTCATAGAGGAGATATTTTCTGAGTCTGGGGCACAACCATCAATATATACTTTCTCTGCCAGGTATCTGCACATTTATATGGATGAGCAATACATAAGTCATACAGAAAAATTGGTGTCATTTCTTTACGGCCACACCTCCATAAGTAAATCTATGTGCTTAAACATGTTTTTTTAGTATTTTGCTGTTGGTGCTTCACAGCAAGTAAGACTTTAACATACAGACTATTTAAAAAAGTAAATCTATTGAAGTTTACCCATTAATGAGAGTGTGTACCTTCAAAGTCATTTACTTGGGAGGGTTTATGATTATTCTCATGATACTTCTTAGGTCATGGCATTTGAGGGATGCTTCCTTTCAGCTACAATTATCTTTAGAGGTAGCTTAGAAACACGCAAAAAAATTCAATCTCTTTTTTTTAATAGTTACATCTTGCTTTTGCTCAATATAGCATTACCCAGCTTGATCACCCAAACTTGTGGAAAGTGGCTTTGAATGTTTTCAAAAATAAAATTCATTCCCCCAAGTTGAAAGTTTGCCACTCAATGGAATATTCTGATCAGTATGTGCCAGGCTGTACCTGCAACTGAGAAAAGGGAGCTTATGAAATTCACTGTTGTGAGATTTTTGTGTGTAGCCTCCCATAATGACTATTATTATTATTTTGTATAAGCCAGCCCCATTGTTAGAAAACCAGTCCCACTACTTTATGTATCTCTTAGATTATATAAATCTCTTCCCTTACCTTTTAGAAAATAAACTTTTTGGGCCAGGCATGGTGGCTTGCACCTGTAATCCCAGCGCTTTGGGAGGCCAAGGTGGGTGGATCACCTGAGGTCAGGAGTTCGAGATCAGCCTGACCAATATGGTGAAACTCCATCTCTACTAATAATACAAAATTAGCCGGGCATGGTGGTGTGCAACTGTAGTCTCAGCTACTCAAGAGGCTGAGACAGGAGAATTGCCTGAACCTGGGAGGCGAAGGTTGTAGAGAGCTGAGTTTACTCCACTGCACTCCTGCCTGGGCAACAGAGCGAGAATCTGTCTCAAAATAAAATAAAATAAAATAAAATAAAATAAAATAAATAAATAAAATAAACTTTTTGAGAGTGAGTACCTAATGTTCTTCACATGTTATAATCTCCAAACCGTCTCAATTGGTAGTAATGATCATCATAGTAACTGGAAAAGTAGATTCGAATGTGGGTTGAAATCTTTACTACTTATGCCTCAGAAGGGAAAATATAAAAGAAAGAACAAGGTCAAAGACAAACTGTTCAGGACCACTAACGTACTGAAAAGAATAGCTGTTGGAAACTCCAAGTTCAATCAATAACTATTTCTTAAATATCGACACTTTATTCCTCAACTCATTTTCAACACTAGTACTTCTTTTTATCCTCCTAGATGCAATGCAAGTCTTCCATTAATATCTACATGACTTGAAATTTTCAGGAGGAAAGTCAACAAGATAAAAGTGTAAGAAAAAAATAATAGGGTAAAAAAAAATAGGCAGAAATAATTAAATGGCAAATGATGGACAAATGAACATTAGAGAAAGGGAGGAAAATAGAGATTCTTTCATTTTCATTAAAGAATTATGGTGGAAAATGTCAGCAGTTTGTGATTTTTTTTTTTTTTTTTTTTTTTGAGACAGGGTCTGACTCTATCACCCAGGCCGGAGTGCAGTGGCATGATCATAGCTCACTGCAGCCTCAAAATCCTGGGCTCAAGTGATCCTCCCTCCTCAGTCTCCTGAGTAGCTGGGACTACAGCTGCATGCCACCATGACTGGCTAAGTTTTAAAACACTGTTTTGTAGAGATGGGGTCTCACTAATGTTGCCCAAGCTAGTCTCAAACTTTTGGGCTCAAGCGATCCTCCTACCTCAGCCACCCAAAGTGTTGGGATGACAGGCGTGAGCCACCATGCTCAGCCACCAGTTTTCAATGCATGTATCAATAAGTACTTCAGTAAGCTGAAAAGCAACAGCAAGGCTATTTGGCAAAGAATAAATAAGATTAATGGGATGAAATACAGTGTAACTCTTCCCTCATGACACACACTTCTGGGTGCCTCCTTTACTCATAAAGACCACATGTCCCTATCATCAGCTTTCCCAAAGTTTTATATTTATGTATTTAATTTATACTTTCACATGTGACATTGTCCTTAGGAAGGACAGAAAGAGTAAAGAAAAAGGAACAGTGGGACAAGACAACAACTAACATTATTTTTGTTGCCTTTCTCAAATGATTTAATCTTAACCAATCATTTGAGAAAGGCGGTGAAAATAATGTTAGTTTATTGATTAACCCCAAGAGTTGGTTCTTTTTCTTTTTGAAAGGGAAAAAATGAAAAAAAAAAAAAGGTTTCCCAATACTCAGATGTAGTAACTTTTCAATTTGCCCAGTGGATGAGTACAGGGATGATTCAAACACTCCTTGGACATCTCTGGAGTATGCTTTCAGCATCATCTCCCCTTCATCTCCTCCACTATTATGTACCCATTCTCACCTTTTATACTTATTTCCTCCCAGCCACGCATCTCAACAGTTACTATTCATTGTAAATATTTACTGTTCTTTACCATTAACAATAACTATTGTTATTATATGAATAACTGCCATTATTATCAGTAATAAACATTGCCATGAATTACTTATTTGTAGAAAGCAGACAAATGGCAGGCCAATGGCAGTGGACATCAAAAGGCTTAAAACAGCCCATTTCCTGCAGGCGCATCCAATTCACTCGCCTATGCTGGATACCCTTCCTGCACAAGTTACCTTTCATCCCATAACAGCCACAATAAATTAACAAACAATGCTGTTGCTGGGGCTCTGGATGATAGAATGTACAGCTGGGTGTAGCTGGTTAACTGCACCGCTAGCTCAAAGATCAACTTAAACCACTGGTGCACACTTCAGAAATACGTCATGTGCTGCATAACAACGTTTGGTGATGCTGGTCCCATAAGATGATGTATATATAAGATGTGTATGTATTTTTAGATACACAAATACTTACCATTGTGTTACAAATGCCTACAGTATTCAGTACAGTAGCATGCAGTACAGCTTGGTAACCTAGGAGCAATTGGCTATGCCATATATCCTAGGTGTGTAGTGGTAGGCTATTTAATTTAGGTTTGGGTAAGTACATTCTATGATGTTTGCACAAGGATGAAATCACGTAAGGATACACTTCTGAGAAGGTATCCCCATCATCAAGTGATGCTTCACTGTCTAGAACTATGTCCTTCGTATAATCCCGTATCAGGTTGTGATTAAGAAAATGAAAGAGGATGGTTATCCAGTATGAGGGTGGGTGTGTTGGCTCATGCCTGTAGTCACAACATTTTGGGAGGCAGAGGTGGGAAGATCACTTAAGGCCGAGAGTTCTAGACCAGCCTGGTCAACATGGCAAAACCCCACCTCTACTGAAAATACAAAAATTATCCAGGCGTGGCAGCGCATGTACCTGTAATCCCAGCTACTTGGGAGGCTGAGTCATGAGAACCACTTGAACCTGGAAGGCAGAGGTTGCAGTGAGCCAAGATCGTGCCACTGAACTCCAGCCTGGGCAACAGAGCAAGATTCTGTCTCAAAAAAAGGAAAGAAATCCAGTATGGTATCCACTTGGAATGAATTAGAATAAGCTCTGTGGAGAGAAAAAAGATTGTTGTGTTGTTGCATAGGTGGTAATGTGGGGAGCCTCCTGGAGGAAATGTAAGAAATGTGGAGTGTTAGGCAGGGGCTAGTCTCAGTGGCAGGAGAGAGCTAGTGGGAACCAGGGTACAGAGGCCAGCCCCAAGGACAGAGTGACAGGGTAGGTTCCCTCAGGCAGGTTGAGGGCACAAGGCAGGTGAAGTGATGGCCTGGTACTGCCCAGGCAGTGGTAATCTCTGGGCCTCAGAAATCATGGAACCTACTCTTTCATAGATGAGAAAACCAAAGCCCATTCAAGGTAAGTGACTTGCCCACAGAGGGCAGTGGAGGAGGAGGGGCTGAACTTCCATTCTCTGATTTTCCGATTGCTATTCTTTCCACGTGGCCCTGAGATCCTGGCTGCAAGTTCTCACTTTCTATTTTGGTGGAAGCATTTGTGTACAGTAATTTCAATGCTGCATTTCTTTTAACTTTCAAGAAAATAATGAATAGTATTTACTTGCTGATTTACTTGCTGATTGTTGCTTGGAATTTGGAGGCAAATGAGATTGATGGTGTGATCTCAACTGGAATCTCAGACTTTCCCATCACACACCAGGAAGATGGAAGTGTTCAGTAGCCATCAAAAACACTATCAGAATGGTGAATTGTTCTGAGGGTGACCCAGACTAGGATCAGACCTCTTCAAGGCTGAATTATGCCTTGATAAAGTTATGTAACTAAATGCAGTAAAATGAACAGTTTTCACACGCTGAACAGACCTTGCAGTAGATTGACTCTTTGAGGTATCTGCATTATTTTGCCACAAGATATAAAAGAAGAGTAGTCAGGATAAAAGCAGGGCAATAATGAAGAGAGAGACGTCCACAAAGAAGACTCCAAGTCCTTCGTATTAGCTTCCTAGGGCTGCCAAAACAGTACAACAAAATAGGTGGCTTAAAACAATGGACATTCATTATCTCATAGCTCTGGAAGCTGGATGTCTGATATCAACGTGTCAGCAAGGCCACACTCCCTCAGATGGTTCCAGGGAACAATCCTTCCTTGCCTCTTTCAGCTCCTGGTGGCCCCAGGTGTTCATGGCAACATCACTCAAGTCTCTGCCCACCTCAGCCTTCGTGTGGCTTTTCTGAGTCCCATCCTCTTCTTACAAGGACACCAGTCCACCCTAATTCTGGGATGATTTCATCATGAAATATAATACAGTTTGGTTATGTGTCCTCGCCCAAATCTCATGTTGAAGTGCTAAAAATTCCCAGTGTTAGAGGTAGGGCCTGGTGGGAGGTGATTCGACCATGGGGGTGGATTTCTCATGAATGGAATGCCCACAAAGTGGGCATTAGTGGTTTAGCACCACCCACTTGGTGCTGTTCTCCTGAGAGTGAGTAAGTTCTCACAAGATCTGGTTGTTTAAAGTGTGTAGCACCTCCGTACCATTGCTCTCTCCTGTTTCTGCTCAGGCCATGTGATATGCTTGCTCCCCTTCTGCCTTCTGCCATGATTGTAAGTTTCCTAAGGCCTCCCTAAAAGCCAAGCAGATGCCAGCACCATGCTTCCAGTGTAGCCTGCAGAACCAAGTGCCAATTAAACTTCTTTTCTTTATAAATTTCCCAGTCACAGGTATTTCTTTGTAGCAAGGCGAGAATGGACCAATACAACATTCTGAATTAATTACATCTGAAAAAATTCTACTTCCAAATAAGGTCACATTCTGAGGTTGCAGGTGGAAATTACTTTTGAGAGGACACTATTCAATTCACTGTTTCACTGGAACACCTCCCGAAACAACTTGGATACTGGACCCGGGGAGACAGTCCCTTTGATCTTGTTCACGAAAGTTAACAGAGTCCTTAAAGGACTGAGTTGACTCAGGAAGTGGTAAATAGTACCTATGTCAGAAGCCATAGCATAATGTGTGCCTTTTGATTACTGTGGTTTGAGTGAGTATTGCAAAGAGCCGCAGACCACAGTGGCTTGCTGAGGCTGCCAATGATTTTGAGGTCAGTGTCCTGCAGTCACAAAGCTCCTGACTCCTACCCACTAGATGACTACCACTCAGAAAAATCATCCTTTCCATGGGATTTTGCTATTACTGGCTTTTTCTTTGTTCATTTTTAGTGTTATAAGAAAGGATGTGAAAAGGAATATTAACTACTTGGTAATTTATACATGGAATATGCTGACAGTAGGGCTTAGCTTTATTTGTTTGCTAATATTTAAATTTAAAAGACCTGAATTTATTTTATTTTTTATATTTAATTTTAAGTTTCAGGATACATGTGCAGAATGTGCAGGTTTGTTACCTAGGTAAACATGTGCCATGGTGGTTTGCTGCACCTATCAACCCATCACCTAGGTAATAAGCCCCGCATGCATTAGCGATTTATCCTGATGCTCTCCCTCCCCCAGCACCCCTCACAGGCCCTGGTGTGTATTGTTCCCCTCCCTGTGTCCCTGTGTTCTCACTGTTCAGCTCCCACTTAAGAGTAAGAACATGTGGGTCGGGCGTGGTGGCTCACGCCTGTAATCCCAGCACTTTGGGAGGTGGAGGTGGGCGGATCACAAGGTCAGAAGATCGAGATCATCCTGGTTAACATGGTGAAACCCTGTGTTATATTTTAAAAATATAGGAAACGAATACAAGGGACTTGTTTTATATTTTAAAAATACAAAAAAAATTAGCTGGGCGTGGTGGGGGGGCGCCTGTAGTCCCAGCTACTCGGGAGGCTGAGGCAGGAGAATGGCAAGAACCTGGGAGGTGGAGGTTGCAGTGAGCCGAGATCGCACCACTGCACTCCAGCCTGGGTGACAGAGCGAGACTCCATCTCAAAAAAAAGAAAAAAAAAAGAGTGAGAGTATGTGCTGTTTGGTTTTCTGTTCCTGTGTTAGTTTGCTTAGGATAATGAATTCCAGCTTCATCCATGTCCCTGCAAAAGGACATGATCCCATTCATTTTTATGGCTGCATAGTATTCCATGGTGTATATGTACCACATTTTTAAAAAGACCTAAATTTATATTGAATTATAAATATTTTATATAATACAGATGGCAACCTACTTATGGCTACTGATTGAATTTCTATGGTTTTTCCTAAAAGTATTTAAGGCATTTATTCATAGAAAGGCATTTACTTGGATATCAAGTTTCTTTTCTGATTCACCTTTTATCCTTAAGTAAGAAGAATATGATGTGATATATGCATATACATACATGTATGTTAATTAACCAACAACTCTTATAAGTCTCAGTTGAAAGGACCTTCCTGTAGGAAGCCCTGCCTGACACCATTGTTAGATCAGCTGTGTGATCCTATGCCTCTAAAGAAACTGTTGTCCTCAATTCTGGCATTTATATTTTAATGCAATCACTTACTTGTCTGTATTTCTCTGAAGACTAAATGAAGAAAGGGACCTTGTTTTCTTGTTTACCCTGAAGCCTAGAGCAGCTTCTCATATATATAAAAGGATGACACTGAATGAATGAGTGAACAAAAAGCACTCAAAGGATTATTTAGAAATCATATTGAGTCGGGATATAGTTAAACTTTTTGAAAACTCAAAATGGAGGCATGGTGTATAAAGGTAATACTATTTTGTTAAATCTGATCACTTCAAATACCTCATTCCCCTAAATTATGGGCTGCATGTGATATTCTACTTTGCACTTAAAATTGATAAGCTAATTTTAAAAAATAGTAAGTTTAGCATTTAGTAGATAATTCATAGACATTCTGCAACATAGATAGGTTCGTTGGAAATGGAGAGGGATGCTGGGCTGGAAGACTATGGGTAGTTATACCTTACATACGAAAACGGTCTTTGTTGGAACAAGGCAGAGGATTTCTCAGGGCAAGTGCTCCCTAAAGCAGGCAAGATGGGAGGCAGAGGTCTCAGAAGAGTGAGCTTCTCTGCTGGATAAATTTAAAGGTCTTTAGTCTTTATTAAGTAACCACTGACAGTTCTGCCTTATGGTCAAGTTATGGAAAGCACAAGAGAAGAGACCTCGTCCGGGCCCTCAACATTCTCAGTAGAGGCTTTCAGCTCTGACCCTTCTGCAAAAGTTTTCCTCCACTGGACACAGACTCCGAAACATGCTGGAGAGGAGGAACCACTGCATGTGGCTGAGAAAACAGATTCTTTTCCACCATAGATGCCAAGCCCACAGATCCTGCTTGCTACTCTGAAAGTCTTTGAGCATATGGTAGATGTGATGAGTTGGACTGTGTTGCCCAAAAGAAATATGTTGACATCCTAACTTCAGTACTTCAGAAAGGGATCTCACTCAGAAATAAGGTCTTTAGAGAGATGAGCAAGTTACAATGAGGTCACTAGGGTTGGCCGAAGTGCAGTATGACTGGTGTCCTCATAAAAAGGTAAATCTGAACACAGACGGACATACACAGAGTCTTCTGGAAGACTATGTGAAGGAAAACAGGAAGAATGCCATGTGAAGATTGGGGAGAGATCAGGGTGTTGTGTCTACAAGTCAAGGGGTGCCTAAGATTGCCAGCACCACCAGAAGCTCGAAGAGGCACAGAATGGATTCTCCCTCACAGCCTTCAGAAAGAATCCACCCTGCTGACACCTTGGTTTCAGACTTCCAGGCTCCAGGACTGTGAGGCAATAAAGTTGCATTATTTTAAGTCACCCAGTTTGTGGCATTTTGCCATGGCAGCCTTGAGAAGCCAATAGACTAGGTGTCTGTTGCTTGCTTGTATCTTTCCTCAACAGTGAGCACAATGTTTATTGAAAAGAAAAATGAACGCCCTAAGAGCTGCTGGAATCTCCTGAAAGTGAAGATGAGGGGATTGATATTGAGCAAAAAAACAAAAACAAAAGACAATCCTGCAAAGCTGGTAAGGAGGACATTTACATAGGGTTGATAATGTAAACAAATGGTTTAACTAGGAGCTGCCAAAATATCCCACGTCATTAAAATGCAAATGTAGCTGTATGGAATGGAACTTTGGATTATCCAGCCGAGAGGAAGCTGGGTGAAAAGTAGACATGATATATATGTTGAAATCAAGAAGTACAAACAAAGCTTCCCCACAAGTCTGTACAGGACAAAGTATGCCTTTTCTCTGTGTTGTGGGTAGAGTTGGCATTTGCTTGAACAGTGGATAGTAATTGAGGTATCCATTTTGGTGGTGCAAAGTGTCATGCAGGGATCACTACCCTCAAAAAGCAGACCCAATTTCGTATAGATATTTATAGTCAATAAAAATGGTCCTTTCAGAAAAGAGTAGCCTTAGTTGCAATTAACACCATCATCATAAGTTCTAGATAAAACACTATGCCATACTTTCATTCTCTATACTATAAGAAGCAAACAGAAACAAAATCACCTCCAGAGCAATATGAAATTCTGCATTTGAATGAGGGTCTGTGTCTCACAGATGACAACAAAGATAAGGAAGGAGGGTGCCTTTTAGACATCAGAGGCCTGCGTTCATCAAGAATCTGATGCTGAATCACTGGAGGGTAAATGAACCTTCCAAGGTTCAGTGTTTAGAATGTCGTAGACCAGCAGCCTCATCATGATCTATAGGAAGTCAGCCTGAGAGGTTGCAAACAAACTGGAACATACACTGGAAATACTGGGAGAGAGAAGGCACCTGGCAGTTTTCTGGGGAAGTGGTTTTCTGGAGAGGAAAGAAGACACAGAGGAAATGTGATGGTTGCATTCAATGTTCTGAACAACTTGTCCAGTATGACTTCATCAGCTTAGAATGAAGACTAACAATAAGTGAAAATTGAAGGATCAAGGCTCAGCTCATTTTATGAAAGAACTTTTTAATAGTTGAAATCTGCAGTGACAGGACATCCTGCCTGCCTGGGTGCAGGGTAGTGAGTATCTTGTGATGAGAGGTGCTCACATAGCAGACAGGTCATTACTTGGAAGTGATGCTGCAGAGGACAATCAAGAGAGTGCCAGCTGGGTGAGGTGACCTTTAAGGTCCTGCCAACTATGGGTTTCTACATCAAAAGGAATTCTGAAAGATAAAGCAGAAGAAGTATTTAATTTTAATGTCTCTGACCAGCATGCTTTCTTTCTATAGTTCTTTCATTCTCCTTTTTTTTTGAGACAGAGTCTTGCTCTGTTGCCCAGGCTGGAGTTGCAGTGGTGAGATCATATCTCACTGCAGCCTCAAATTCCTAGGCTCAAGTGATCCTCCTGCCTCAGCTTCCCAAGTAGCTAGGCATTACCAAAGCTGGCTATTTAAAAAAAAATTTTTTTTTGTAGAGATGGGGTCTCTCCCAGGCTGCTCTCAAATTCCTGGTCTCAAGTGACCCTCCTGCCTCAACCTCCCAAAGGTCTGGGATTACAGGCATGAGCCATTACCCTCGGCCTTGTTCTCCAGTTTTATATGTAATTGATAGATCTTGGAATTGATTAAAGTGATTTAATTCATGTTTCTGATACCAAATTTTGTGTCATGTAGTCATAAACTGTAGACTAAGAACATGTAAAAATGCTGTCAGAACATCATGATGATAGCAAAAGTATAATGTTATAATTAAGATGGATAACGTGGTTTTACTCCATAAAATATATGCTGCCTTAAGCCTCAGATGATCATTTTTTTTAAATCAATACGGAAGTCAACATGTCAATGACACCTGGTAAAATTGTACTTTGAAGAAAATGGTGCAATAGAAAGTCATTTTTAAAATGTCACGCATATAATGAAAGTTGCTTTTAAGCAAACCATACAACTTTACTGAATAACCATTTTGTGAAAAATACTATGCCAAGCACTAAAAAAGGCAACATAGAGACACGTAGTATTAAAAAATTATAAAAACAGCAAATGTTTTATGTTGAAATGTTTATACTGAAATCTTAATTTTACAGCAGTAATCCCACTTGCCTATTGTCTTTACCCACAGTTTATAAGTAAATGAAATATATACATCCTACCTCATGGTTCTAAGAGTCAGAGCTAAACAAAAAGGTATAATCAGGGGAGCGGTGCTTCCTCCTCAGCCCTACTACCTCGTTCCTATTCCACGCCACTTCCCATGGGAAACCAATCTCCTTGACTGCTCTCCAGGTCGTGAATGCTGCCTTTCCTGAATTCATTTTATAGGAAGCTGAGTAGTTCCAGGCAGGAGGAGTACACATTGTGAGGAGTGAGGCTGGATATACCTATAGCCATACGCTTGGATGTTGGGTACTTGATACTGTCTGGGGAGGCTGGGGCTGGGCCTCAAGCTGATAGATGGCGAGGCCTGCAAATCTATAGATAAGAAATTACCCCAAATTTGCTTGAAAGGCAATAGGAGAGAGGTTGAAAAAGAAGACATGCTTTTTTGATAAAAAGAACACTTGAGCAAACAAATCCTCCATTAGCTGCAGTACAGAAATCAGATTTAGACCTGGATCTTAAAACATACACATATTTGCTCATTGGTGCAAAAGAAATTCAGAAAAAATAAACAAGAAATGAAGGAGATGGCATGGAATGTGGACCAAGAACAAAGTAGAAATGCTGTCAGAATATCACAATGACAGCGTAAGTACAACATCATAATCACATTTATAGCGTAATGGGAAAGAGGTGGTGGTATGGTGAGGAATAGAAAGGGAGTAGTAGGGCTCAGGAGGGAGCCACACTTCTCAGAGAAAACTGTTTTGTATAGTTCTGACTTTTATAAGCACAGTAATTATTTCACCTAGCTGCCTAATACCTCAAACGCCACAAACAAAACAACTACCATGGGGGGAACCCAAATTGTAATACAAGCAGTTTAACAAATGAACTGAACTTCTCCCAAATGGATAGAATAACCACACCAAAAGGAGTAAAGAAAAAAAAAGGACTAACCCAGGTAACTTTGGTCAATAGTATCTTCACTGGATATTATAAAGCTTAAGACAAGAAAACTGTACATAAAGGCTATAATTTAGTAAGTACACATGTTTTTCTCATAGGAGCATGAGTTAGCAATCCTGAAACTATATTAGAATTAGGCAAATACATCTATTGTAGATAATGACATCTGGGTTTCTCACTGTTAGACAAAGAAGCTATAAATGAAACAGGAGGGCTATGAACCTTGACTGTTAGGTTGAAATTGGTGGCACCATTATAAACTCACGGTCTTAAATATATATACACACCCAGAGATAGATACAGAAATATAGATGCGTGTGTATAACTAGGTGAGTCTACACACACATATTTCTCAGCTCTGAGAAAGCACCTAGAAACAACATTCCAGTAGCAATAAGCATGCCTCACACCCAAATCTTAGTTTCTAACACCTTTCTCCAATAGAAGGAACCAGAGCTTCCTAAGGAAGTCATTAATTCCAGGCCTGGGGCAGGAAAAACACAGATGAGTCTGGAACGCTGTTGGTGCTAGAAAGTTAATGAAGTGCTCAAAAAAGATGGGGTTCCTCCGAGGGACACAGAAGCCAAACTGAAGGAACTCTTAGTGGCCAAAGCTGGAACAGCATGAGCAATAAAACTGATAATGATAGTATTGGATTATAAATGAAAGAATAAGACACACCCATGAGTCCATACTGATATACTTAACCAATTGAATAAATAACTAAAAAGGCAAAAAAGATGGCCCTTCCTTGCAACAGAATTCCAATGAATAAATGTGGAAGAAAAGAGTGAAATAAAAAATCACTACTAGACATAGTAGTTATTGCAGTCAAAATCCATCGATGGATACTAAAAATAGTTGGGTGTGAGTTTGGCGAGAAGCAGGATTTTTGCATAATCTCAAAGTATCTCTCTGCAAAATATTTATTAGTCACAAAGTGAAAAATGGTAACTTTATAGTAAGAAACTCTGAAGAGACCACCTTAACCAAGAGATCAAGGTTAACATCACCATTAAGAAGACATGTTGATATTACAAATCCTTTGAAGTGACAATTTATGTGGCATTTTTGCCAAAATGGAATAATCTCATTCTAAGCTTGAGGAAACTTTACATGAACCCAAACTGAGGGATATTCTAAGGAAGAGGTAACCGGGACTTTTCAAAAGGATCAAGGTCATGAAAGCAAAGAAAGGCTGAGGAATTGTCCCCAGTTGGAGGAGACTAAGGGGACATGATCACTAAACGTAAAGGGAGATCCTGGATTGGATCCTGAAACAGAAAAAGGGCATTATTGGAAAAACGGGTGAAACTCCAACAAGGTCTATAGTTTAGTAAGTAGTGTTATACCAGTGTTAATTTCCTGGTTCTGAACATTGTACAATGGTTACATAAGATGTTCTAATTGGGGGAAACTAGGTGAGGGGGATATGGGGATTCTTTGTGCTGTTTCTGAAACTTTTCTGCAAGTCCCAAATTAGTTCAAAATTAAAAGTTAAAAAAAGAAAATAATTCCGCAAGTTTAATTAGTTCACTGGAATCATTTATGTCTCTGTGTATGTGTGTGTGTGAGTGAAGTATTGCCAGGAATAACTTCTCAGTGAAATAAAATACTGAATGCTGCCATGTTTGTATCGAAGAAGAGACATTCTGACAAATACTCTCACTCCATTAATTCATTCTAATAAGCATAGTTGTTTTAATATTTAGATTGCAATCTAAAGCTCCAAAACTAAAGTTAGGTTTATTTGTTAATAGACATCATAAGATGTACTTTTTTCCTCTCTGGGGATTACGGAAGACCCTGTTGTTTTTGGTTGTTTGTTTGATATATATATACATGTGCAGAACATGCAGGTTTCTTACATAGGTATATATGTGCCATGGTGGTTTGTTGCACCCATCAATCCGTTATCTACATTGGGTATTTCTCCTAATGCTATCCCTCCCCTAGCCCCCACCTCTGAAAGGCCCCGGTGGGTGATGTTCCCCTCCTTGTGTCCACGTGTTTTCATTGTTCAACTCCCTAGGGAAGACCTTCCTGAGGGAAGCCCATTGGCAGTGAGAGGCCAAAGTCTGAGCAGGAGATAGCTGCAGATAGAGTGGGACAGTGGCATTCTAGCAGAGGGGCTGCCAGTATGAATCTCCAGTAGGAACTTCCGGAGGAACTGCCGGTATGAGTGAGATGGGAAACACTTTGGCTTGCTCTGGGAAGTAGAAAAAGGCCAGGATAGCAAGAATTAGGTGGTGTGAGATAATGCTGGAGAGACAGACAGGAACTGGCCACACAGGATCTTGTAGAAGAATTGAGAATGATTCCAGAACAGTAGAAGCCTCTGAAGGGCTTTGAGCAGAGGAGACACATGACCTGAGAAGTCACCATCTCCCACTCTATCTTAGTGACTTTAAATGCCTGTTTATATTATGCTAACCATGGTTCTTTATCTTTCCTGAGGACAGGATATGGGATAGGCCAACAGGGCAGAGTTTGATAAGCCATAAGGATAAACTTCCCTGTGAAATTCTGTCCCTGGAGGGGTCCAAGAGTGAATGACAGTGTCTTGCACCTGCCTTGAGGGAGCCACATAGACATTCTGAATTCCATTACAACTTTATCTGAAATGAAATACCACGATTTCCCTACAAGGTTCATGACATGCCAAATTTTTTTTTTTTTTTTTCCTCTTTGGATGTTTTGATATTTTACAGCCTGATCTGGCACTGAGCTGTGAGATGAAATTTTTTAAAAGTTCAAAAAATGAGAGCATTAAAACATTAATCTACCTGAGAGTGGCAAAGTCATAGAACTCTTAGTAAGCCCATATTGTACAGAAGACATTGTAGATAAACCTTCAATTAAGAGCAGGTAGTATCCAGGTAACTACATACAGCTTCTAAGGAGGTCTTCCCAGCAGTCCTTAGACCTTAGCCCAAAGACCCAGGAGAGGACAGGAACACCCTAAGAAGACCTAAGAAAGTATCCAGGTCTCTTGGGTCAGAAAAGCATTCTTATTGTTTCTTTTGCGAATTTTGTTTTGAAGTCAAGAATATTACTACCTGGTAAGGTCAGCATGCAACAATTTTATTTCTCTTTCTCTTTCTCTCTTTCTTTGTTCCCCCCTCCCCCCTACAAAGACACGGTCTTACCCTTGCCTAGACTGGAGTGCAGTGGTGTGATCATAACTCACTTCAGTTTGGAACTCCTGGGCACATGGAGTAGCCAGGACTACAGGTGTTTGCCACCATGTCTGGCTAGTTTTTTGTTTTTATTTTTTTAATTTTTAGTATAGACAGGGGTCTCCCTATGTTGCCCAGGCTGGTCTGAAACTCCTGGCCTAAAGCAATCCTCCCACCTATGCCTCTGTCTCCCAAAGTATTAGGATTACAGGTGTGAGCCACGGCGCCCAGCCTTCTCTCTTCGATTAAAAATAAAAACAAATTTCTGTCTGTTAGTTGAAGGCTCAATATTTGCCGGTCAGTCGTTTCTTCCCATTCAGCTTATCAGCAAATATTAAAAGGCAAAATAACTGTAACTTCTGATAAATTTAGAAGATAAAATATTTTATGTATAATAGCTATCACTGAAAATCTCTCCAAGATCTGTGTGCATACTTTTCTTACCATTGTAACTATACTGAACTTAACTTCTTCTTTAACTACCAAGGACTCCAGATTCACCGTCAACTTTCTTCCTGCATTCACTCTTACTGTTCAGTTCTGGGTTAAAAGACAGCGGGGCCTGAACCAAGTGTCTACAAAGCACAGTATTTGGAGAAGCTTTGTTGTTGTTTTTTAAAATAACTTTTTAAAAAAAGGATCCCGGATATCTTGTTTTTTGTTTTTCTGTTTTTTTAAAAAAATCTTTTTCTCATATACGAGAAATACAGGAAAAAAAGCAATCAGGTGTATCATTCTGGTTTACTGGATTCCAACTGGTAGAGAGTTTAAACTTAAAAACCAAACAAAACGAAAGAGCTCTTCAGTTACTTTACGTCGTAAACGAGTTAAATCTTTTGTTATTTCTGAAAAATCAAAGAGCACTGTCTGTACATGGTCATAACTGCAAAGGAAACAACGGCGTACCCAGGGCAGGGGGAGCTTACTTTAAGAAGCTGCGTCTTTCTGGATCCCGTTCCTTCGGGGCTGACCCTCTCAGGGAGTTTGGTTTTTAAAGCGCGGATCTCGCGACGCGCGGCTTGCAGGACCGCGGGGCCCGGCGGCCCAGACGCGGAATCCACAGGGGCGCCTCGGCG
>NW_012119376.1:8217648-8223338 GCF_000951035.1 Colobus angolensis palliatus | reverse complement strand
CGTCCCCCTGGCTTCCCCAGGAACTCGGTGCGAGCGACTCGCGCAGCCCCCACGCGCGCGCCCCCGACTACCCAGCTGGATGGCAGCGCGAGGGCAGTTCTCACGGATTTATAGTTCCCAGCCACTCGACTGTCAGTTCTGAGACGCTGAAAGTTTCCACCTCTCCGGGCTCATGCCCAGACCAACCGAGTCACTAGGCAGGTGAAACCTTCTGGTAATGAGCGAGGTGAGCGCATTGCAAAGAGATTCTGGTATTTAGGCCGGTCTGATGGTCACTTAAAGTTCAATACCGGAAGACGGATGAAATGGAGAGTTATTTCTCAATATACAGTTAGGCACTCAGCCGTAGATCTTACAGTCATGCATCATTTAAGATGACAGGATTACCTCCTGAGAAATGCGTCTTAGGCGAGTTTCTTGTGTGAACATCTTAGAGTGTACTTACACCTATATGGTATAGCCTCTTACACGCCTAGGCTCTATGGTATAGGCTGTTGTTGCACGTAGGCTACAAACCTGTACAGCAAGTGACCATGCTGAATACTGCAGGCAGTTGTAACACAATAGTAAATATTTGCGTATCTAAACATGTCTGAACGTAGAAAAGGTACAGCAAAAGTACAGTATAGGGCACTTTCCATGAATGGAGCTTGCAGGACTGGAAGTCGTTCTGGCTAAGTTGGTGAGTGGTGAGTGGATGTGAACGCCTAGGACATCGCTGTGTACTACTATAGGCTGTATAAACACTGCATTACACTTAGGCTATGCTAAATTTATTAAAAATTATTTCTTCAATAATAATAAATTAACCTTCGCTTACTATGATTTTTTACTTTCTACTTTTAAATCTTTTAAACTTTATTTATTTATTTTTATTTATTTATTTATTTTTGACACGGAGCCTTGCTCTGTAGCCCAGGCTGGAGTGCAGTGCTGCAATCTCGGCTCACTGCAATCTCTGCCTTCCGATTCTGATGATTCTCCTGCCTCAGCCTCCAGAGTAGCTGGGATTACATGTGGGTGCCTCCACGCCCGGCTATTTTTTTGTTTGTTTGTTTGTATTTTTAGTAGAGACTGAGTTTCGCCATGTTGGCCAGGCTGGTCTCGAGCTCCTGACCTCAGGTGATCTACCCAACTTGGCCTCCCAAAGTGCTGGCATTACAGGCGTGAACCACCACACCCGACCTAAACTTTTTGACTTGTAATAACGTTTAACTTAAAACACAAACACATTGTGCAGCAGTATGAAAATATTTTTTCTTTGTGTTCTTTCTATAAGCTTTTTCTATTTTTCTTTTTCTTTTTTTGTTATAAACTAAGGCACAACCACACACATTAGCCTAGGCCTGCACAGGGTCAGGACTATCAGTGCCACTGATGCCACCTCCACATCCTGTCTTCCTGGAAGGTCTTTAGAGACAATAGGAATGTTTCGGCTCCATTATAATCTTATGGGACCACCTTTGTATATGCAGTCTGTCATTGACCAAATTTGATTTCATTCAACTCTCACAACCTGCAATTAGGTCCTGGCCCAGTTTTCAGATGAGGCAAGGGAATCTCAGAAAGTCTAGGAATCAGCGTGAAGTCCCCCAAACCTGTGAGTGGCCTGTGACCAGTGGTATGTGGACTTCCACACAAGGCAGTGTGTTCTAGGTTCCATGCTCTTCATAATGGGAGCGGGGAAGAGTGCAATTAAGAGGTACGTCTTGAAATACTATATGAAAAATCCGAGAGAGGCTCGCAGCTCTGTACCTTTCTAGGTGGTTCTAAAGGTTGGGCACAGCCTGTAGAGAGATACACAATTTACCTCAGATGTGTTCCATCTCTTTTGCCCTTAAATGCCTGTTTTCAAATGCTCCAATAAAGGGAAATGATACTCCAATTAGAGCAACTATTGTTTTCTTTTTCTTTTCTTTTCTTTTTTTTTTTTAAAAAGGGGGTCTTCAGTATTAAAAAAAGATCGTTTTTGGTAAAGAGGGAATAAGAAGATAGAGGATGGGGCAGGATTTTCTGAGTTGCCTAAATATGCTACTTTCTCCTCCCTGAAAGACTTAGACTTAACAGAGGAGGAATCTGGGTCAGAGGGCCCCTTAGGCTGAGATGTTAGCTTCGTGGTGCTGACGTGAGGCCTCTTCAAACTACTTTTCTTTTCTTTTTTTTTTTTTGAGACGGAGTCTCGCTCAGGCGCCCAGGCTGGAGTGTGGTGGCACGATCTCGGCTCACTGCAAGCTCCGCCTCCCGGGTTCACGCCATTCTCCTGCCTCAGCCTCCCGAGTAGCTGGGACTACAGGCGCCTGCCGCCACGCCCGGCTAATTTTTTGCATTTTTTTTTTTAGTAGAGACGGGGTTTCACCGTGTTAGCCAGGATGGTCTCGATCTCCTGACCTCATGATCCACCCGCCTCGGCCTCCCAAAGTGCTGGGATTACAGGCGTGAGCCACCGCGCCCGGCCCAAACTACTTCTCTTGTTTGTTAGCTGGTTCTTTTCCTTTCCACCAAAAGGGGCCCTGAAGGAATCCTGAAAGGTGGATGAGGAAAGAAGGGACTTGTTTCCTATTTATTTGCTGTTCTTGTCACTAAGGCCCCACAGTGCCTCTTTACCCTGGCAAGGACAGCTAGTTCCAGGAGCAATTGTTTCTAGTTCCCAGCTTCTTCCTGTACTCCCAGAATCAGCTTCACTGCATCTCCTGAGAAATAACAGCACTGAGCAGGCTGTGCCCCATTCTCAAAGGTCTGAGTCCCAGTTTCGTGGAGGCTTCGCTTCTAGGATCTAAACCCCACGTCTGCCCTTTGTTCCTTTAGCCCTGATGGTGGTAGTTGCTTCTAGTGGTCACTCTGTCTCTTTCAATCTCAGTATCCCCTTTTTACGTTTTTAGTACTCCAACATTTGTTTAACCAATTCCTTACAGCAGATTCTTTCTGTTGAAATGACTAGTGTGGTTTCTGTTTTCCCAACTGGACTCATTGATTCCATTGTAATCCCAGAACATATTAGGAAGGACTCTGTGTGATCAGTACATTATCAATATTATCTTGAGTTGCTGCTGTTCTTACTTCTTAATTATAAATTGTATTAGTTTAGTTTCATCATTATTTTCTTAAGTCTTGTGGGTTAAATAGGGTAAATGTTTGCTACAAAAGTGGGGCCAATCATTTTTAGATATCTAAACTTTTTTATGCATTTCTGTTCAAATATGAATCATTCAGGTCCTTCAAGAGGCTAAAGCAGACTTGTACAAAGCCTTCCCTTACCTCCTAAGCCTTCTGAACTTGCACAGTGACATTTCATTATTCCACCAAGTTTTTCCTCCAGCTGGGAAGTGGGAATGGGGTAGGGCATGGGGTAACTGTGACTTGGAGTTTCTTCCCCCATGAGTGGGCTGTCACTTGTTTGAGAACCAACAGTTTTCTGCATGCCTCTCGTCCCCTCTCTCCTTTCCTCTTCAAGTTCCCCTTGGCACTTGTCAGAGGCAGTCAAAATTTGACCTCTAAGGCTTGTCTTTTACATATTCACAGACTCACCACTCTGTCCTCAGAATGCCTAGGGTTCTGCAGGATGAGTGTGACCTGAGAACTTGCCATGTATGCAGTTGATGTTTCCCATGCATTGAAATAAAGAGTGGAGTAGTAGTTTTTCTTTTGTTTGCATCTGTGACCCAGAACTCACCTTAGTGGGTTTCCTTAGTACCTTTGCATCTAACCTCTTACCCACCTCTGTTAACTTTAGGAAGCGGCACTCCTGGTTCCTCCCCACCTAAGCCTTCCCAGGCAATATAATCTTTAGTGTGTCCTTCAGAGATTTTTGAAATGATGTTTTTGAATTGAGGTTTTCTTCTACTTCTCAACTTTACAACTCCTCTTGTCATGATTTACCACATTGAGATCTTAATTTTGTGGAACCTGATGTATAGGATTTCCAAGCTTCCTGATCAAAAAGGCCATAAACCACTACTCCTTACCTCCCACTCCAAACACTAATACCATAGACAAAAAAAATTTCTTTCTATCCTAGTTTAATTCCTAAATGGTTTCCAAGGAAAACACATACTAATAATATGAAGTTACTGAATTCTTTGAGTCAGATCCTACCTAAGAAATTTAAATTTACTAACTACCTCCTTCAATCCTGACAACAATTTTGAGAGTTAGTCACATTACCCCAAGTTTCAAAACAAGGAGACAGACTTGGACAGGTAATTCCTTTAATAAGCAACAGAAACTGGAAACTGAATGCTGGTTCATCTATATTCAAAGTTTGTGCTTTTAATAATTTCCTTATATGCCTCTTACACTTGAGAAAATGTTATGATTTAGCTTTTATAATTAGGTCTATAATACATTGAGCTAATTTTTGTATATGAGAAAAGAGTCAAGATTAATTTTTTTTCATATAGATATCTTACTGTTTTTTGAGGTCTGAACTGTAAAACAGCATGAATATAATTGCCAAAGGCCTGGTATCCAGCGTATGTAATGAATTGCTTCAAACAAATTAAAAACAAAATAAAAAGACAATCTAATATTGAGTTTATATAGGTTACATACCAGTTAGTTGCCACTGTCTTCTTCTGAGAGAGGAAGAAAAACCCTAGCTCCCTAATTTCAACACATTTCTTGGAAAGTAAATTAATTCTCTCAGGAAGGCAAAGGGGAAAGTACCTACCCTGGAATATAAACATTTGGCTATGGTGGGGAGATAAATTTTATTACTCTTTCAATGAGACCAGATGGCTCCAGGTCTAACACCCTTGCAATGTGAGGAGCAAATGACCCTGTGGAAGAGGAGACAGTCTATGGCATAAACCATCCAGAAACATCAACATATCCATGTTTCCCTGCCGTCTCATTATTTGAATATACTCCATTTGATTGCCCATTCTCCAGTTGATAAACATTTGGGTTGTTTCATTATTGAGTTGTAGGTGTCCTTTACATATTCTGGGTACAAGTTCTTTGTCAGATATGTGTGTTGTGAATATTTTTGCCCACTTCATCACTTGCCTTTTCATTTTTACAATGATGTCTGCAAGAGCAAAAGTTTTTAATATTGATATAGTCAAGTTTTTCATTTTTTTCTTTATGATTGTGGTGTCTCATGTAAGAAGTCTTTGTGTATCCGAAGGTTGAAAGATGGTTTTTCCTAGAAATGTTGTAGTTTTAGCTTTTATAATTAGGTCTACAGTACATTGAGCTAATTTTTGTATATAGTATGAGAAAAGATTAGAGATAATTTTTTTTCCAAGTAGATGTCTTACTGTTTTTGTACTATTTGTTAAAAAGACTTTCATTCCACCTTAAATTGCTTTAGCCATTACTGTTGAAAGTCAATTGAAGATATATGTATTGGGTCATTTTTAGATGTCTACTCTTTGGTCTCTTTGTCCATTTTGCACCAATACCATGTTTTAACAAAAGGAACTTTTTAGTTTTTATTTTTGTACTTGTATACTGAAAAGTTTCAAAGGCAGTAGTGCAGAGTTTCTGTACACTCCTCACACAGTTGCATCACCATGGTTCATTTCTAAAACTAAGAAACTTCCATTTCCATTGGCACATTACTATTAAGCAAACTTAGATTTTATTTGGATTTCTCTAGTCTGTCTTTCTTTTCTTTCTTTCTTTCTTTCTTTCTTTCTTTCTTTCTTTCTTTCTTTCTTTCTTTCTTTCTTTCTTTCTTTCTTTCTTTC
>NW_012119376.1:8198482-8217108 GCF_000951035.1 Colobus angolensis palliatus | reverse complement strand
GACATTACATGACATTGATAATGATGTTAACCTTCATCACTTGCTTAAGGAAGTGTTTGCCAGATTTCTGTACTGTAAAGGTATTGTTTTACGTTTTCCTACTCTATATTTTAGAAGACAGTCATTAAGTCTAACCTACCCTTGGGGAGGGACAGTGGTGGTAGCCAAAATTAAGCTCCCCCTTCTGACGGGAGGAAGTATCTTTGTATGTTATTTGGAAATCTTCTGCAAGGAAGATCTGTCCCTTCTCCCTATTTACTTTATGATTTATTTAAATCATTTATTTAAATTAATATGGATTCAGATGTATTTATTTTATACTTTGGGTTATAGTCCAATGCTACATTCTTTATTTTCTTGCTCAAATTGTTCCAGCTTTTGCCATTGTGAGCTCTGTCAGGTTGACTCCTGTGTTGCCTTGATACACCCCCATACTGTTTTGATTTGTCCTGAGCACTTCCTTACTTTCTGGTAATGTAAGAGACCCCAGCCTCGTCTTGGATTTATCTCTGCTAGCCCTAAAACCAGCTATTTTCCCATGGAACTCTGGTTTATTTTATTGGAGAATGGTTTTCCATTGTTTGGAAATTGCAGAATATAAAGGTACTCTGTGTGTGTGTGTGTGTGTGTGTGTGTGTGTGTGTGTGTGTGTGTGAGAGAGAGAGAGAGAGAGAGAGAGAGAGAGAAAGAGAGAAAGTTTGTGTGCGCTTTAATCTGGAGGAAACCAAGGAGAAACAATTTCTTAAAAGATGGGTCATTTTTATATAGACAGATATATATATCTATGGCTGAAAGCAAAGAAACTTACTCATTTCTTGATACCTAAAGAATAGAGGAAGAGTCAAATAACTACAGAAATGGCCCCTTCAGTTTACTGAAATTCCAAATAAGCATTTATCTGGCCCCCAAGTGAGAGTTCAAAGAGTGACATGACTCTTCATATCTCCATCCTTTAATGAACAAATGGAGGATGGGTTATGGGCCAACTGATGGCCTAATATTGAGGAAACTGCACAGCTCTGGTGTCATATATGGATTAATTCTCAATTCCACTCTATCCAAACAGTGTGGCCTTGGTCTCTGTGTTAGACACTATGATTCACCACCCCGACTCCACTTCAAAGAAGGATTTGTTGTCCATGCTTCTGGTAGTGCTAATATTAGAAGCCTCCAGCTGTCAGCCTTTTCAAGGACTCCCTCAGTGGCTGAGAACTGACTCACCCAAGGTCAGGTCCCTTTCCAAGGCTCAGTTCCAATCACTAATCAGATGTGGGACAATGAAGACCTAGTCATCTTGGTCCAACTTGGGGTGATTCTGTCCATTCTAAGTTCAGAGCTCCTTTGGCCAAGGCTCTTGCTGAACCTTCCTCACAGCTCACCTATGTCTACTCTTGCTTCCTTTTCCTCCCTCCAGCAGGTGTTTATCACAAGGGCCCTCCCCGGTAACACCGTACATACTAAAGTCTACCTTGGAGTCTGCTTCCTGGGGAATACACCTGTCATGGCCTCTGTGAATTGCACTGACATCCACACCCACCCCCAGCCGTGTTCCCAGGCAATCACAGGCTACCTTTATAATATACAATCAGTGGCATCTGGATTTTCTCCCTATGTTCCTCTTTCTCTAACAATCCCCTACACACTAGAGTTCTTCAGTTTTGTCTTTTTATTCACTTTTCTTCTCACTCTACAATATTTCCATGGGTGATTTCCTTTTTTTTTTTTTGGTGGGGGGGACAATGTCTGTGGCACAGGCTGGAGTGCAGTGGCACAATCATATCTCACTGCAGTGTTGAACTCCTGGGCTCATGCAGTCCTCCCACCTCAACCTCCCAAGTAGCCAGGACTACAGGTCTGTGCCACCATGCCTGGTTAACTTTTAAATTTTATTTTTATGTTTGTAGAGATGAGTTTTGCCATGTTGCCCAGGCTGGTCTTAAACTCCTGGCCTCAAGTGGTCCTCCTGCCGCGGTTCCCGAAGTGTTGGGATTACAGGTGTAAGGCACTGCAGCAGACCAATTTCAATTTTCAATCTCCAATCTAGACCTCTTTGCTGAGCTCTAGAAATCCCTCTCTTAATTCCCCATCTCTACTTTTAAGTCCCATGTACTTCAATTTCAACTTGTCCCAAGCTGAACTCATCTGTACAGTGTCTATATTTTCTGTTACCCAAGTGAGAAGTCTGGGAGTTCTCTTAGACTTCTGTGGCTCTACTCAATCATCATATCCTTCCATCTTCATCTTCAGTATATTGCTTGCATTATTTCCAGTGTTTCTTATGGCTCCTTTGTGCCACTGTTACATGTATTCCATATATATCACACAGTTCTGATAATGTCAAAAATACGTATCAATTATATATGCATTTATAACAGTACATTGAAGTGGTTACATATATGGCTATTAGACTGTGAACTTCTTGAGGGCAAGAACTGTACCTTGTTCTTTCTTCTTTTTATTTTTATTTTTATTTGAGATGGAGTCTTGCTGTTGTTGCCCAGTCTGGAGTGCGATGGCATGATATTGGCTCACTGCAACCTTCGCCTCCCGGGTTCAAGTGATTCTCCTGACTCAGCCTCCAGAGTAACTGGGATTACAGGCCCACGCCTACACTTGGTTAATTCTTTTGTATTTTTAGTAGAAACAGGGTTTCACCATGTTGGCCAGGCTGGTCTTGAACTCCTGACCTTAGGTGATCTGTCCTTCTCAGCCTCCCAAAGTGCCGGGATTACAGGCATGAGCCATGGCACCCAGCCTTGTTCTCTTTTATATTTCCAGCATCTAGTATAATGCTGGGAATGTAGTACATTCCTAATGAATTTTGTTAAAACAAATAAAACTTCTCTGAAGTTTTTTTTCTATGTATTTTAAGCTGCAAATCCAAAGGGTCTGTTTCTTAACCAGCATGTATATGCATCTACACAGAAAATACACACATGTCTATGTGTGGACACACTCCCTTTCTGAAATCCTCACATCTCCATTTCAGTGTTCAACTATGCTGTACAGGATATGAAGTAACTTGGACAAATTAGCTATTATTTGAAAGTCAGAATCATATCTTGTTTATCATCCATATATTCTGATATTTTTTCTTCTTTCATCAGTTGTTTTCTTATTCTGTGTATTGAATTAATATGAGGTAAACCTAAGAGAGATTCGCACAGAAAGGATTTATACATTTAAAGTGGAATGTAAAGTTTTGGTGTTAGTTTTGACAATTCAGTTAAGTACTTCTTTATTTACTTAGTATACCAAGACATGGTTATTCAAATATTCAAATATATCAACCTTGTATATATTCAAATATATCAATCATGTATACCACTGCACAGTAATGTAAGTACTCAATGAACTAATACATTTAAAAATCAAGGCTGTAAATTCTTTGTTTTCTTTTTAATTTTTAAAAAAAGTTTTATAAGGCTGTCAATTCTTTCCAAAGAAAGAATAGGTTTAATTCCATTCCTATCAAAATCCTAGCAAGATTGTCTTTTAGATATACATGAATTTATTCATAAAATGTATGTGGAAAGGCATCTTAAAAATGTCCTGGGCCCAGATGGCTTCACTGGTGAATTCTGCCAAACATTTAAAGAGGAATGACTATCGGTCTCTCATAGACACTTCCAAAAATGAAGAGAACACTTCTTAACTCATTCTAAGTGGCCAGTGTTACTCTAATGTCAAAATCAGACACAGATATAATAATAAAATGAAACTACACGTCAGTATTCCTTATGAATATAGACACAAACATCCTCAACAAAATACTAGCAAACTGAATCCACCAACATATAGAAAAGATTATATATCATGACTAAGTGGGATTTAGGTGAGGAATGCAAAGTTAGTTTAATATCCAAAAATCAATTAATGTAATATACCATATCAACAGAACAAAGGACAAAAACCACCGACATGATTGTCTCCATAGAGTCTGAAAAAGTCTAGTACCTCTTCATAATACTCAAGAAACTAAAAATAAAATGGATTCTTCAACTTGATAAATGGCATGTATGAATAAACAGCTAAGATCACGATTAATAGTGAAAGACTGAATGTTTTCCCTATAAAACGAGGATCAAGATGAGATGTCCTCTTGACAGAAACACTCACCTCTTCTGTTTAGTATTGAACTGGAGGTTTCAGACAGGGCAATTCAGCAAGAAAGAAATGAAAGACATGGAAAAGAAGAAGTAAAACTCTCTCTATTCACAGATGATGTGCCCTTAGATATAGATCATGTATATGGAAAATCTGGAGGGACCCATTAAAAAACTGTTAGAACTAATGAATGAGTTCAGCAAAGTTGAAAGATACAAGATCATTATACAAAAATCAATTGTGTTATTTTACATGGTTGCAACAATCAATCAGAAAATGAATGCAATTCCACTTAAAATATAATATAAAAAACTATAAAATGCTGAGGAATAAATTTAGTAAAAGAAGTACAAACTTATGCTACAAAAACTAAAAAACATTGCTGAAGGAAATTAAAGAGCTAAATAAATGGAAATAATTCAATGCTTATAAGTTGGAAGATTTAATATTGATAATATGGTAATACTCCCCAAACTGATCTACAGATTCAATGCAATCATTAATAAAATACCAGCCAGTTTCTTTGCAGATATTGACAAGTTAATCTTAAAGTTCATATAGAAATTTAAGGTAGCCAGAATAGTCAAAATAATCTTAAAAAGCAAAGTTGGAGGACTCGAATTTCCTGATTCACAACTTACTACAAAGCTAATGTTGCAGTGACACAAGGACAGGCATATACATCAATAACATATAATGAGAGTTTCAAAATAATAATAATATATGGTCAATTGACTTTTGACAAGGGTGCCAACACAATTCAATAGAAAAAGAGTAGTCTTTTCAACAAATGATGCAGAACACTGTATATCCATAGCCAAAGAATAAAATTCTTTGAACTTTGTCTCATACTATATGCAAAAATTAACTCAAAATAGATCAAAGATCTAGTGTAAGAGCTGAAGTTATAAAACCCCTAGAGGAAAATATAAGGTAAACTTCATGACCTTGAGTGAGAAAATGGTTTCCTAAATATGACAGAAAAAACACAAGCAACTAAAGAAAACATAGGTAAATTGTAGTTATCAAAATTTAAAAGATAGGTAAATTATACTTAACAAAATTAAAAAGTATCACACTTCAAAGAACACCACTAAAACAGTGAAAAGATACCAAATGAATGACAGAAAATATCTGGAAATTGTATGTCTAATAAGACTTGATTCTAAAATATATAAATAACCCTTATAGCTTGATAATAAAAAGACAACTGAAGTAAAAAAAGGGCATAGGGCTTGACAAGAGATTTCTCCAAAGAGGATCTACAAATGGCTAATAAGCACAAGAGAAGAAGCTTGGCATCATTACTCATCAGGAAAATGCAGTTTAAAACCACAGTGAAACCCACACTTCATACCCACTAGGGTATAAGTGCCATATTATAATAACAGAGACAACAATATTGTCAAGGATGTCGAGAAATAAAAGCTTTCATACACTGCTCATGAGCCTATAAAATGAGTCAGCCACTTTGGAAAACAGTGTGTCAGTTACTCAAATGGTTAAACAAAGGGCTATGATATGACCCAGCACTTCCAATCCTACGTATCTAACAAAGAGAAATGAAAATATATGTCCACACAAACACTTGTACACAAATATTCGTAGCAACATTATTTATAATAGCCCCAAATTGGCAACAACCCAAATGTCCATAAACTGATGAATGGATAAATAAAATGAGGCATATCCACACAATAAAACATTATTTGTCAAAAAGAATGGAGTATGATACATGGATGGATTAGCCTTGAAAACATATGCTAAGTGAAAGAGGCCAGTCACAAAAGGCCACACATTCTATTTATATGGAATAAATTCTATTTATATGGAATGTCCATAATAGGCAAATTTATAGAGACAGAAAATAGATTAGTTGTTTTAGGCGCTGGGGCAGGTGGTGGTTGAGAGTGGTTTGGGGGTGATGGCTAAACAGTACAGATTTTTTTTTCTGGGTAATGAAAATATTCCCAAATTGATTGTGATGATGGTAGCTGAATTTTGCAAACATGCTAAAAACCATTGAGTTACACACTTCACATGAATACACTGCATGGAATGTGAATTACAGCTCCATAAAGCTATTGCCAAAAAATCACACTGAGAAAATGCATGAGGATCCATCATAACAAAGCAGCGTTTGTTCAAAAAATGTAAAGTTGTTTTAATATCAGAAAAATCAGTAGTTGTAATTCACTACAAATACAAATAAAGGAGAAAAATCAGATGTCTATTTAAATAGGACAAAACAAAAAAAAATCTGGCAACTTCTGAATAGAAGTCAACTTCCTTCATCTAATAATGAAGATCTTAGTGCTTCATGAGCATATACTTAATGATGACATACTGAAAGTATCCTTTAAGGTCAGGAATAAAGCAAGTACGTCTTCTGTCATTCCTTCTGAATTCAATATTATGCTGGATGTCCTAGCTATTATGGCAGGGCAGAAAAAGAAGGAAAGTTACAAGAATTAGAAATGATGATAAAACTGTTGTTTTTCATAGATAATATGATTATATGCACAGACAGTGCAAAAGTATCTCTTGGTAATTTACAAATATGAATGTGAGAGTTTATAGGTTTCTATTCATGCATTCAATATCCTCAAAGCAATTGTGCACCAATAATACATATTTAAAATGAAATTAAAGTGCTATTTTGTAATAACATGAAAAATATCTAAGACATACAAGATCTTTATAGGAAAATGTATGAAATTTCACTGAGTGACTTTGAAGAAGACCTTTTTAAATGGGGGGATATGACTGTGGACTGAGGACTCAGTATCTCTCAAAATTAGGTTACAGATGTAATACAATTCCAACAACATTGTAACAGATTTTTATGAAACTTGACAAAGTGATTATAAAATTTGAGTGGAATTGCAAAGGTCTAAAAATAATCAAGACATTTTTGAAAAAGTTTAGAGAGGGAGACTTTCCCTTACACATAACAAGACTCATAAAATTACCTTCAGACATTGTGGTAGACACAAAGATCTGTTAAACAGTATATAGAGTCCCACATTTAGTGACATTTGATAAGTGAAAGGGACATTTCAGATCAGTGGGGAAAGGATGGGATTTTCAGGGAGTGGTTCTGGGAAAACTGGGTATGTACTTTATTTTACATCATCTACAAAATAATTTAGGTAAATTAAAGAGCTGTTATGGGTTGAATGATGTCCTCGCATATTCAGATGTTGAAGTCCTAACCCCCAGTACCTCAGAATATGACTTTATTCAGAAATAAGGTTATTGCAGATGTAATCAGTTAAGTTAGGATGAGGTCATACTGGAGTAGGGTGGGCCCTTCATCCAAATGACTGTGTCCTTATAATCAGGAGAAATTTGGACACAGACACATGCACAGGGACAATGTCACATGAACATAAAAGCAGAGATGGGGTGATGTGTCTGTGAGATGGGGTGATGTGTCTGTAAGCTAAGGAACACCAGAGACTCCTGGTAAACTACCAGAAGCCAGGAGCGAGAGAGAGACGTGGAACAGATTTTTCCTCACAGGCCTCAGAAGGAACCAATCCTGCCAACACCTTGATTTCAGACTTCTAGTCCCTCAAAATGTCAGACACTTTCTGTTATTTAAGTCACTCAGTTTGTGGTACTTCGTTATTGCAGCCCTAACAAGCCAATATAAGAGCTAAATGTGAAGGAAGATTTTTGAAGACCAGAGAGTAGAACATCTGTATGACCCTGGGGTCAGAGAGCGTTTCTTAGACATAAAAAGACTAGCCATAAATCAGAAGATTGACGGTCTGACTACACTAACATAAAGAATTTCTGCCATGAAAAGACACTAAAAGGGAGTTAAGAGACAAACTGCAAACTGGAAGAATATATATGCATCATATATAACATATATTATGCAGAACACTATGTGTTATATATACGTATGTTCTGGATATTAGGTAATTTTCACTTAATTTCAAAGAAGTTTTTTTAACTCAAGGATTTGTAATGTTGTTTCATCATTTCTTTTCTATTTTGAGGTTGAGAACTACCATGGAAACATTACTGCTGACGACAGAAACAATGGTTTCTAGAAGGGTTTATAAATAGTTGCAGAAGTTACTTTAGTCAGTATCATAAAAAATGATGGTCATAAAGAAGATGGAAATCCTTGCAAGTGTTGGATGACCTTGGCATTCATGATTACTGAAAAAATTCTCAATGCAACAACTGTTGATAATAATTCAGCTGATGGTTGTACCTGCCAGGGATGCTAATTAGCTAGAGTATGTGAAAAGAAACTAAAGATTCCTCTTTTGTGGCATGGAAAAACAAAGCACAATATTAATAGTTTGCTTTAATTCTAATCCAGAGGTAGTCTGGTTTCACTTCAGAGGTAGCATAGTTCTCTTTTCTGGGTAATTTAGGGAGTTAATATCTGAAGAGTTTTGAAAATGCTAGGTTAGCACACGGATTATTTGGGGGCTTTTAATTTTAAAATAGGGCCTAGAAGAACCAAGATAATCTTGATGAAGAAAAGTAAGTTTGGACCATCCTGGGCAATATGGCAAAAACCTGTCTCTACTAAAAATATAAAAATTACCTGGGCGTGCTGGTGTGTGCCTGTAATCTCAGCTACTCAGGAGGCTGAGGTGGGAGAATCACCTGATCCCAGGAGGTAGAGGTTGCAGTGAGCCAAGATCGTGCCACTGCACTCCAGCCTGGGTGACAGAGCGAGACCCCATATCAAAAAAAAAAAAAAAAAAGATTGGGCAACTTACATCAAGATATCAAAATTTACTATAAAGCTACACATTAGTAAATTAGATTTCATTAGAATTAACAACTGTTGATTACCAAAATACACCATTAAGAGAGTGAAAAAGTAGAGATCAGAAGATACTTGAAATACATATGTATATCAAAAGAAAGCAGATAATATACCTCTTACAAATCAGCAGGAAAAAGATAGACCAACCCAGTATAAAAATGGGCAAAACTTTGAACAGATACTTTACAAAAGAAGATATCAAAATAGAAAACAGTCCTCTCAACATCACTGGTCATCAGGGAAGTGTAAAGTAAAACCACAGTGAGATACTAGTACACTCCCGTTTTGATGGTTAAACAATACCAAGTGCTGGTGAGACATTGGAACATCTAGAACATTCTTACATTGCTGGTGTTAAATTGGTTAAACTGGTTAAATCAGAAAACAAATGATTTTCCAGATGGAGCCAGCATCATGGACAGGCAATCTGTGTAGTCGCTCAGGTTCCCAAACTCCAAAGAGCTTTGTGTGTGGTTTAATGCTTGCCTCTCCATGTCTTGAAACTCTTAATAATTTTGTTTTTAAACTTGTTTTTGTAAGTGAAGTATTATCAGAATGTGGAGCATGCCCAGAGGAGGTAAGGTCAATTTGCGTGTCTGCTGCTGTTCCTTGCTACATTCAGGTCTGGCATTCACCATGCTCCATGAGCCTAGAATTTTAGTTGGAGCCAAGTATCTGGGAGTTCAATAAGACTCAAAGGAGTACATGGTAAGTGGGGGACTCTGAAAACCAGGAGAGGCCTCATTTCCATTTGAACCAGAATTTGCTTTGAATGCAGAGAGATGGCAATGCCATTTTAAGAAACACACACACACACACAAACAAACAATCCTATCACAGCCTTTCTTACTCCTGTTACTTTCCTGTATTAGCCACATGGCTGGAAATGGCAATAGAGATGGAAAAGGAAAGATAGGGCAACTTAGAGTTCTTTTTTCTTTCAGTTTTTCTTTTTCACTAATAAATTGAATGTAGAAAGTATTAGCATAATGTGCATGTTTAAAGAAGTGAAAGAAAAATATTTAACTTAGTTCTGTGTAGCATCTTTAAGAATGAAATGCCGATGCATGTACAAACTAATAAATAAAAATTACATAATTTAGTGATTCTGCATACAGGTTAAATCCTCTCATATCTGCATTTAAAACTGCCACTGGGTACAATACAAAATGAATGGTAAAATTCAAGCTAATGTTTAAACATTTTAATTTTTTTCTACTTAGAATGACTTTAAATTGCAGATAAAAGAATATCATGACAAGTTGAGAGAGAAAGAAAGTGGAAAAAAGGAAAAAGCTGTACGTTTTCATACCTTTAATGACACTTTCCCCCCACTTTTTAAATGAGTGACCTTACATTTTCATTTTGCACTGAGCTTTGCAAATTAGATAGTTGGTCCAGTTTATGAATCAGTAATTTTAATCCTAGATATGCACTTAACAAAAATAAATGCTTATTTTCACCAAAAGACATGCACGAAAATGTTAATAACCCCAAGACTGATTCATAATAACCCCAAACAAGAAATAACCCAAAAGTTCATCAAAAGTATAAACTGTAGTATATTCATGTAATGGAATACTAAACAGCTATGTAAATAAATGATTACTGCTACATAGAGCAAGATGAATGAATTTCACAGACAGACCACTGAGCAAAAGAACTCAGACACAAAAAGAACATATGCTATTGTGATTTCATTTGTAAGAAGTCCAATACACAGGCTAAATAAATGTATCCAGATAGAAGTCAGAATAGCGGTTAAATTTAGGTAGATGGGGGAATGAAGGAGACTTCTGAGAAGCTGGGGATGGATTTTCTATATCTTGATCTGGGTGGTGGTTAAACATATACATGTTAGAAATTAAACAAGCATACCCTTAAGAGATGTGTACATTATTGCATGTCAGTTATCATAGCCTTTCTTACTCCTGTTTCTTTCCTGTGTTAATCAGCCACATGTGCTAGAAATGGCAATAGAGATGGAAAAGGAAAGACAGGGCAACCCCAGAGTTCTTTTTTCTTTTAGTCCTTTGGTGCTTCTTGATGAGCAGAAATAAGAATGTAAGCTATACTTCAATAAGGAGGAAATGCAAGGAAAAAAGGCATATCTTTCCCTTTTCTATTATCAAACACTTTAATGAATGTAAAACTTTCTAAGTGTGTGTGTGTCTGTGTGTGTGTGCGTGTGTGTAAAATGTCCTTACCACCAATGGGATGCTTGTAGTTGCATTGTTCCTGTTGAATGTTCTTAGCGTGGGGCCCTGAGTGGCTATTCTCACTCCTGACTAATGGTCTCTTTGCCTTTTCATGAAAATAAATTGTTTATAAATAGTGGCGTTTTGTTATTTTACTACACTATTTTGAATCTATGTTTCTAATTCAAAGATTGACCACAATTTATTTATTTATTTTTTTTTGAGACAGGGTCTCACTTTGTCGCTTAGGCTGGAGTGCAGTGGCACGATCTTGGCTCACTGCAACCTTTGCCTGCCAGACTCAAGCAATTGATCCTCCCACCTCAGCTTCCCAAGCAGCTGGGACTACAGATACGTGTCATCACACCTGGCTAATTTTTTGGGGGTATTTTTTGTAGAGATGGAAGTCTCATTGTGTTGCCCAGGCTGGTCTCAAACTCATGAGCTCGAACAAGCTACCCATCTCAGCCTTCCAAAGTGTTGGGATTACAGGTGTGAGCCACTGAGCCCAGCTAGATTGACCATAATTAACCTTTGTGCCTTCTGTCTAAAATATGAAAGTTAAGCTTAGGCTCAGAGCTTCTTTTCTTCTTTAACTAAAAATAGAATTAAAATTGCTTTCAGGCATAATTATTTTCCTTTTAACACTGATGATCTCAATTTAAAATTTTCTCTAGAACCTTGGTTCTGCATGAAAGTTATCTTAATCATTTGCCTTTCTAGTTGTGTGGAAGTTCTTCCCTGATATGATTATGATCTGATCTTTCGCTTAATTCCAGTTTCTGCTCAAATGTTTTCAGAGACACTTTGTATGACCACCCTCCAAAATAACACCAATCCCTCTGTCAAATTCTAGCCTTAATTCGTTTCATTTTTCTTCTTAGCCTTTACCTTGACCTGCCATTATGGTATGTCTGTGTATGCATGTGTGTATATATTTGCATATGTTATTGTCTGTCTTCCCCAATAAGAATGCAACTTCCAAGAGAGTAAGAATTTCTGTTTTAGTAATTGGCAAGATGGCCAAATAGGAACAGCTCCGGTCTGCAGCTCCCAGTGAGATCAATGCAGAAGGCGGGTGATTTCTGCATTTCCAGCTGAGGTACCTGGCTCATCTCATTGGGAATGGTTAGACAGTGGGCACAGCTCAGGGAGGGTGAGCAGAAGCAGGGTGGGGTATCGCCTCACCTGGGAAGCACAGGGGGTTGGGGAACTCCCTCCTCTAGCCAAGGGAAGCCATGAGGGACTGTGTTGTGAGGGATGGTGCTATCCAGCCCAGATACTATGCTTTTCCTGTGGTCTTCGCAACCTGCAGACCAGGAGTTTCCCTTGGGTGCCTATACCACTAGGGCCCTAGGTTTCAAGGACAAAACTGGGCAGCCATTTGGGCAGACACCGAGTTAGCTGCAGGAGTTTTTTCTCATACCCCAGTGGCGCCTGGAACTCCAGTGAGACAGAACTGTTCACTCCCCTAGAAAACAGGCTTAAGCCAGGGAGCCAAGTGGTCTGACTCAGTGGATCCCACCCCCACAGAGCCCAGCAAGCTAAAATCCACTGGCTTGAAATTCTCACTGCCAGCAAAGCAGTCTGAAGTCAACCTGGGATGCTCCAGCTTGGTGAGGGGAGGGGTGTCCACCATTACTGAGGCTTGAGTATGCAGTTTTCCCCTCACAGTGTAAACAAAGCCACCAGGAAATTTGAACTGGGCAGAGCTCAGTTTGGCAAAGCCTCTGTAGCCAGACTGCTTCTTTAGATTCCTTCTCTCTGGGCAGGGCATCTCTAAAAGAAAGGCAGCAGTCCCAGTAAGGGGCTTATAGATAAAACTCCCATCTCCTGGGACAGAGCACCTGAGGGAAAGGGTGGCTGTGGGTGCAGCTTCAGGAGACTTAAATATTCCTGCCTGCCAGCTCTGAAGAGAGCAGTGGATCTCCCAGCATGGTGTTTGAGCTCTGCTAAGGGACAGACTGCCTCCTCAAGTGGGTCCCTGGGAGACACCTCCCAGCAGGGGTCAACAGACCCCTCATACAGGAGAGCTCTGGCTGGCATCTGGCAGGTGCCCCTCTGGGACAAATCTTCCAGAGGAAGGAACAGTCAGCAATCTTTGCTCTTCTGCAGCCTCTGCTGGTGATACCCAGGCAAACAGGTCTGGAGTGGACCTCCAACAAGCTCCAGCAGACCTGCAGCAGAGGGGCCTGACTGTTAGAAGGAAAACTAACAAACAGAAAGGAATAGCATCAACATCAACAAAAAGGATGTCCACACAAAAACCCCATCTGAAGGTCACCAATATGAAAGACCAAAGGTAGATAAATCCACGAAGAGGAGGAAAAAAACTGTGCAAAAAGGTTGAAAATTCCAAAAACCAGAATGCCTCTTCTCCTCCAAAGGATCACAACTCCTTGCCAGCAAGGGAACAAAGCTAGATGGAGAAGGAGTTTGAAGAATTGACAGAAGTAGGATTCAGAAGGTGGGTAATAACAAACTCCTCTGAGCTAAAGGAGCATGTTCTAACACAATGCAAGGAAGCTAAGAACCTTGAATAAAGGTTACAGGAATTGCAAACCAGAATAACCAGTTTAGAGAAGAACATAAATGACCTGATGCAGCTGAAAAACACAGCATGAGAACTTCATGAAGCATACACAAGTATCAAAAGCCGAATCAATCAAGCAGAAGAAAGGATATCAGAGATTGAAGATCAACTTAATGAAATGAAGCGTGAAGACAAGATTAGAGAAAAAAGAATAAACAGGAAGGAACAAAGCCTCCAAGAAATATGGGACTATGTGAAAAGACCAAACCTATGTTTGATTGGTGTACCTGAAAGTGATGGGGAGAATGGAACCAAGTTGGAAAACACTCTTCCAGATATTATCCAGGAGAACTTCCCCAACCTAGCAAGACAGGCCAATATTGAAATTCAAGAAATACAGACAACATCACAAAGATACTCCACAAGAAGAGCAACCCCAAGACACATAATCCTCAGATTCATCAAGATTGAAATGAAGGAAAAAGTGTTAAGGGCAGCCAGAGAGAAAGGTCAGGTAACCACAAAGGGAAGCCCATCAGACTAACAGCGGATCTCTGTGCAGAAACCCTACAAGCCAGAAGACAGTGGGGGCCAATATTCAACATTCTTAAAGAAAATAATTTTCAATCCAGAATTTCATATCCAGCCAAACTAAGCTACATAAGCGAAGGAGAAATAAAATATTTTACAGACAAGCAAATGCTGAGAGATTTTGTCAGCACCAGGTCTGCCTTATGAGAGCCTGAAGGAAGCACTAAGTATGGGAAGGAAAAACCAGTACCAGCCACTGCAAAAACATACCAAATTGTAAAGACCATTGACACTATGAAGAAACTGCATCAGCTAACGGGCAAAATAACCAGCTAGCATCATAATGACAAGATCAAATTCACACATAACAGTATTAACCTTAAATGTAAATGGGCTAAATGCCAGAATTAAAAGACACAGAGTGGCAAATTGGATGAAGAGTCAAGACCCATCAGTGTGCTGTATTCAGGAAACTCATCAAACATGCAAAGACACACATAGGCTCAAAATAAAGGGATGGAGGAATATTTACCAGCAAATGGAAAGCAAAAAAAAATAAAAAATAAAAAATAAAAAAAAAAGAGCAGGGGTTGCAATCCTAGTCTCTCATAAAACAGGCTTTAAACCAACAAAGATCAAAGAAGACACAGAAGGGCATTACATAATGGTAAAGGGATCAATGCAACAAGAAGAGCTAACTATTCTAAGTATATATGTACCCAACACAGTAGCACCCGGATTCACAAAGCAAGTTCTTAGAGACCTACAAAGACACTTAGACTCCCACACAATAATAGTGGGAGACTTTAACACCCCACTGTCAATAGTAGACAGATCAATGAGACTGAAAATTAACAGGGATATTCAGGACTTGAACTGAGCTCTGGACCAAGCGGATATAATAGACATCTACAGAACTCTCTACTCCAAATCAACAGAATATACATTCTTCTCAGCACCACATCGCACTTATTCTAAAATCAACCACATAGGCCGGGCGCAGTGGCTCACGCCTGTAATCCCAGCACTTTGGGAGGCCAAGGTGGGCAGATCATGAGGTCAGGAGATCGAGACCATCCTGGCTAACATGGTGAAACACCGTCTCTACTAAAAATACAAAATAATTAGCCAGGCGTGGTGGCAGGCATCTGTAGTCCCAGCTACTTGGGAGGCTGAGGAAGGAGAATGGCTTGAACCCAGGAGGCAGAGCTTGCAGTGAGCCAAGATTGCGCCACTGCACTCCAGCCTGGGTGACAGAGCGAGACTCCATCTCAAAAAAAAAAAAAACACTCCTTAGCAAATGCAAAAGAATGGAATCTGTCAGTCCACAGTGCAATCAAATTAGAACTCAGGATTAAGAAACTCATTCAAAACCACACAACTACATGGAAACTGAACAACCTACTCCTGAATGACTACTGAGTAAATAACAAAAGTAAGACAGAAATAAATAAGTTCTTTGAAACCAATGAGAACAAAGACACAGCTTATAGAATCTCTGGGACACAGCTAAAGCAGTGTTTAGAGGGAAATTTATAGCACTAAATGCCCCCAGGAGAAAGCGGGAAAGATCTAAAATTGACACCCTAACATCACAATGAAAAGAACTAGAGAAGCAAGAACAAACATATTCAACCACTAGCAGAAGACAAGAAATATGTAAGATTAGCACAAAATTGAAGGATATAGAGACATGAAAAACCCTTCAAAAAATCAGTAAATCCAGGAGCTGCTTTTTTGAAAAGATTAACAAAATAGATAGAATGCTAGTCAGACTAATAAAGAAGAAAAGAGAGAAGAAGCAAATAGACACAATAAAAAATTATAAAGGAGATATCACTGCTGATCCAACAGAAATACAAATTTCCATCAGAGAATACTATAAACACCTCTACACAAATCAACTAGAAAATTTAGAAGAAATGGATAAATTCCTGGACACATACAGCCTCCTAAGACTAAACCAGGAAGAAGTAGAATCCCTGAATAGATTAATAACAAGTTCTGAAAGTGAGGCAGCAATTAACAGCCTACAAACCAAAAAAAGCCTAGGACCAGATGGATTCACAGCCGAATTCTACCAGAGGTACAAAGAGGAGTTGGTACCATTCCTTCTGAAACTATTCCAAACAATAGAAAAATAGAGAATCCTCCCTAACTCATTTTATGAGACCAGCATCATCCTGATACCAAAACCTGACTGAGACACAACAAAAAAGGAAAATTTCAGGCCAATATCCCTGATGAACATCGATGTGAAAATCCTTAATAAAATACTAGTAAACTGAATCAAGCAGCACATCCAAAAGCTTATCCATCACGATCCAGTCAGCTTCATCCCTGGGATGCAAGGCTGGTTCAACATACACAAATCAATAAAGGTAGTCCATCACATAAACAGAACCAATAACAAAAACCACATGATTATCTCAATAGATTCAGAAAAGGCCTTCTATAAAATTCAACACCCCTTCATACTAAACATTCTCAATAAACTAGGTATTGATGGAATGTATCTCAAAATAATAAGAGCTATTTATGACAAACCCACAGCCAATATCATACTGAATGGGCAAAAGCTGGAAGCATTCCCTTTGAAAACTGGAACAAGACAAGGATGCCCTCTCTCACCACTCCTATTCAACATAGTATTGGAAGTTCTGTCCAGGGAAATCAGGCAAGAGAAAGAAATAACAGGTATTCAAATAGGAAGACAGGAAGTCAAACTGTCTCTGTTTCCAGATGACATAATTGCATATTTAGAAAACCCCATCATCTCAGCCCAAAATCTCTGTAAGCTGATAAGCAACTTCAGCAAAGTCTCAGGATACAAAAGCAATGTGCAAAAACCACAAGCATTCCTGTACACCAATAATAAAAAAACAGAGAGCCAAATCATGAGTGAACTCCCATTCACAATTGCTACAAAAAGAATAAAATACCTAGGAATCAACTTACAACAGATGTGAAAGACCTCTTCAAGGAGAACTACAAACCACTGCTCAAGGAAATAAGAGAGAACACAAACAAATGGAAAAACATTCCATGCTCATGGACAGGAAGAATCAATATCATGAAAATGGCCATACTGCCCAAAGTAATTTATAGATTCAATGCTATCCCCATCAAGCTACCATTGACTTTCTTCACAGGATTAGAAAAAACTACTTTAAATTTCATATGGAACCAAAAAAGAGCCCCTATAGCCAAGACGATCCTAAGCAAAAGGAACAAAGCTGGAGGCATCACACTACCTCACTTTAAACTATACTACAAGGCTGCAGTAACCAAAACAGCATGGTACTGGTACCAAAACAGCATGGTACTGGTACCAAAACAGATATATAGACCAATGGAGCAAAACAGAGGCCTCAGAAATAATGCCACACATCTACAACCATCTGATCTTTGACAAACCTGACAAAAATGAGTAATGGGGAAAGGATTCCCAATTTAATAAATGTTGTTGGGAAAACTGGCTAGCCATATGCAGAAAACTGAAACTGGACTCCTTCCTTACACTTTATACAAAAATTAACTCAAGATGGATTAAAGACTTGAACATAAGATCTAAAGCCACAAAAATCCTAGAAGAAAACCTAGCTAATACCATTCAGAACATAGGTGTGGGCAAAGACTTCATGACTAAAACACCAAAGGCAATGGCAACAAAAGCCAAAATTGACAAATGGGATCTAATTAAACTAAAGAGCTTCTGTACAGCAAAACAAACTATCATCAGAGTGAACAGGCAACATACAGAATGGGAGAAAATTTTTGCAATCTATCCATCTCACAAAGGGCTGATATCCAGAATCAACAAGGAACTTAAACAAATTTACAAGAAAAAAACAACCCAATCAAAAAGTGGGCAAAGGATATGAACAGGCACTTCTCAAAAGAAGACATTTATATGGCCAAGAAATATGAAAAAACCTCATCATCACTGGTCATTAGAGAAATGCAAATCAAAACCACAATGAGATACCATCTCATGCCAGTTAGAATGGGGATCATTAAAAAGTCAGGAAACAACAGATGCTGGAGAGGATGTGGAGAAATAGGAATGCTTTTATGCTGTTGGTGGGTGTGTAAATTAGTTCAACCATTGTGGAAGATAGTGTGGTGATTCCTCGAGGATCTAGAACCAGAAATACCATTTGACCCAGCAATACCGTTACTGGATATATACCCAAAGGATTATAAATCATTCTACTATAAAGACACATGCACATGTATGTTTACTGCAGCACTGTTCACAACAGCAAAGACTTGGAACCAACCCAAATGCCCATCAATGACAGACTGGATAAAGAAAATGTGGCACATATATGCCATGGAATACTATGCAGCCATAAAAAAGGATGAGTTAATGTCCTTTGCAGGGACATGGATGAAGCTGGAAACCATCATTCTCAGCAAACTAACAAAGGAACAGAGAACCAAACACTACGTT
>NW_012119376.1:8193740-8198432 GCF_000951035.1 Colobus angolensis palliatus | reverse complement strand
AAAAGGATGAGTTAATGTCCTTTGCAGGGACATGGATGAAGCTGGAAACCATCATTCTCAGCAAACTAACAAAGGAACAGAGAACCAAACACTATGTTCTCACTCATAAGTGGGAGTTGAACAATGAGAATACATAGACACAGGGAGGGGAACATCACACACTGGGGCCTGTTGGGGTTGGGGGACTAGAGGAAGGATAGCATTAGGAGAAATACCTAATGTAGATGACAGGTTGATAGGTGCAGCAAACCACCATGGCATGTGTATACCTTTGTAACAAACCTGCACATTCTGCACATGTACCCCAGAACTTAAAGTATGATAATTAAAAAAAGAATTTCTGTTTTATTATCTGCTTGGCACCTAGTAGTTACACAATAAACATTTGTTGACTGAATAACAAACCTTATTTTGAAAAACTAGAAAAAATGTAATTTTGGAATTTTACATTTTATCAACTGTTGAACATGAACATTTATTAAATTTTATGGTGCAATTTAAAACATAGTAACTCTAGCAAGAGATAGGTGCTTATCCTGAAAGTAAAAAGTGTAGCAGAGAATATGGAAGGATAAATATTATTGGTAGGACCTGGTGTGCAATTGGAATTTTACTGGAGTTTCACAGGGTTCTCCAGCTTGAAAGGACAAAAAGCAGAAGTTGGGATCTGGAGCAGAGTGGGCTCCACCCTCAGCCATCTCTGTGCCCAGCACATTGGAGATGCAGCCTGCTAACCACTGGATGTCACTGTTCTCTCACGGTCCTCAGTCTGGGTGTCCTGTCAGGTCTCTTTACGCATGAATATGCAATGTCCTGGTTTACAGCCGTGACAGAGGGCACAGACTCACCTGTACAGGCCTTCTCAATATGGAATCACATACTGTTCCTACATAAAATTGATTTCCAGTTCTGAGCAGCACAGAAAGGTTTGAAGACATGAATGGTCTCAAGTGCGGCTCTCAGCTTTAGTCTCAGCCCTAAAACGGCGCTCAAGAGTAGGAACACAGCTGCCAGGACAGTTCCCTGTCACTCCAGAGCTGATAGGCTTTTCTTCAGGTTGAAACCTACAGGCAAGGACTGGAAATCATTTGGGTTTCACAGCTGGTTTAGATGATATTAAAAAATAACACCAAAATTCTTCCATTAAAGAACAAAACAAAAAAATAGGAATTGAAGAACAAGGGTCAGTGACTAGTTTGTGTTGAAACATGTCAGCGGCTCTTACTTTGAATGAAATTATTTGCAACACAAGGTTACAGCTCAACTGGGAAGTTTATCTTCAGCCAGTCTCATTAAGATCTCCCAACCTGCAGGCAACACCTGTTTGTCTCCATTACTTACCCACCACATAAATATAATAAATAGATGAGTTGCTATGGATTGCTTAATTGTGGCCTGCTGTCTCCCGTTGGAGCCTTTGCTCACATTTATTGATGTCAAGGCATGAATAATCCTTAGAAACTTGCTCCACTCCCATTAGGAGTATTTCCTTTAAAATTCATTTATTCAGGCCAGACCCTATGGCTCATACCCTATGGCTCATAATGATTGATTGAGTCCAGGAGTTTGAGGCTGCAACGAGTCGTGATTTTACCACTGCACTCCAGCCTGGGCCACAGGGTGAGACCCTGTCTCTCTCTCTATATATTATTAAATATATATATATATAAATAAAATAAAATAAAATGTATTTATTCAGTGACTTACCAGACATTTGTTGAGTGTCATCTCTAAGCCCCACGCACTGTTTTAGGGGCTGGAGATACAGCCGTGATACAACAAACAAAGTCTCTATTACTGCGGAGCCCACATTCTAGTGTTTGATAGAGATTAAACTAAAGGAAAACTGCCCAGATCATTTCTGTAGGTGTCAGGAGGCAGATCTGGCCTTCCATCACCAAGAAGGTGGTTTAGTAGTTCAATGAGTAGATAAGGCTTTAGTGAGAGCCATCACATCCCAGTATAGGAATGGCAACAGCCTTGAGCAGCCGTTTTCTTCATTTTCATTTTTGCTCCCTCCAGTCAGTTCACAAATAGCCAAAGAGATTCTTCAAAATCAAATCTCATTTTGTAGCTTCTTTGCTTCAAGTCCTTCAGTGGTTTATCACTCCTCCTAAAATGACAAGACAATTCCTGCCATGGCTGTGAGTTGGCACCTGCCTATTTCCCCAGCCTCCGCTGACAGTCATGCTTCCACTGCAGAGATTCACTGGCCATTTTGCCCTTCCTCTAATTGCCAGGCACTTTTCTGCATCAGAACTTCTGTATATGCTGTTTCCTTTGACTGGAAAGCTCTTTTCCCATCATCCCTCCCTCCCCTCACATGCAAACTCACCCTTTAGTGTCAGCTTGAACGGCAGCCACTTCTGCAGGGAAGCCAGTCCCCCTAGGTCAATCAGGTTTCCCTAGTTCCATAGCCCTTCTTTTTTTTTTTTTTTGTTTCGAGACGGAGTCTCGATCTGTCGCCCAGGCTGGAGTGCAGCAGCGCAATCTCGGCTGACTGCAAGCTCCACCTCCCGGGTTCACGCCATTCTCCTGCCTCAGCCTCCCTAGTAGCTGGAACTACAGGCGACCACCACCACACCCAGCTAATTTTTTTTTTTCTGTATTTTTAGTAGAGACGGAGTTTCACTGTGTAAGCCAGGATGGTCTCGATCTCCTGACCTCGTGATCCACCCACCTTGGCCTCCCAAAGTCCATAGCCCTTCTAACATTGATGCCCATCATACCCTCTCAAACACCTGAGCCAGCACATTGTTTCCCAGTGCTATCTCATGCCAGTCGCTGAACAGTTTGGCAATTGACCTCTACAATGTGTCAAGGTATCGGTTCTGTACCTGCCATGCTTCGGGTGGGGGATCCTTATCGCAAGCTGGCCAAATGGGTAATCTGTTTCCCAAATCTCATAATGGAGTCTGCCTCCCAGGACCACTTCTGTAACCAACTGTCTGTCTGTCTATCTATCTATCTATCTATCTATCTATCTATCTATCTATCTATCTATCTATCTATCTATCTTTCTATCTATCTATCTATTGGTTTTGGGGGAACAGGTCGTGTTTGGTTAAGTTCTTTAGTGGTGATTTCTGAGATTTTGGTGCACCCATCACCCGAGCAGTGTACTCTGTACCCAATGTATAATCTTTTATCCCTTACCCACCTCCTACACTTTCCCTCGAGTCCTCAAAGTCCACTGTATCATTCTTATGCCTTTGCATCCTGATAGCTTAGCTCCCACTTATGAATGAGGACACATGATGTTTAGCTTTCCATTCCTGAGTTACTTCACTTAGAATAATGGTCTCCAGTTTCATCCACGTTGCTGTGAATGCCATTATTTCATTCCTTTTTATGGTCGAGTAGTATTCCATGTTGTGTGTGTGTGTGTGTGTGTGTGTGTGTGTATAAAATTATGAGATATATATATATAGTTAGATGTATATATATCATAATTTCTTTTTCCAGTCATTGATTGATGGGCATTTGGGCTGTTTCCATATTTTTGCAATTGCGAATTGTGCTGCTCTAAACATGTGTGTGTAAGTATCTTTTCTGTGTAATGACTTCTTTTCCTCTGGGTAGATACCCAGGAGTGGGATTGCTGGATCAAATGGTAGATCTACTTTTAGTTCCTTGTGGATCTCCACACTATTTTCCAGAGTGTTTGTACTGGTTTACATTCCCACCAGCAGTGTAAAAGTCTTCCCTTTTTACCACATCCATGCCAACATCTATTATTTTTTGATTTTTTGATTATGGCCATTCTTGTAGGAGTGAGGTGGTTTTGATTTGTATTTAGTGGTTTTGATTTGTACTTAGTGGTTTTGATTTGTATTTTACATCAAATGATTTTTAAATCATTTGATGTATTTTTGGTTTGTATTTGATGATTAAAATCATTTGATGTATTTTTGGTTTGTATTTGATGATTAAAAATGTATTTTACATCAAAATGATCACCCCTGATCATTAGTGATGTTGAGCATTTTTTCATCCTTGTTGTTCATTTGCATGTCTTCTTTTGAGAATTGTCTATTCATGTCCTTAGTCCACTTTTTGATGGGACTGTTTATTTTTTTCTTGCTGATTTGTTTGAGTTCCTTGTAGATTCTGGGTATTAGTCCTTTGTCGGATGTATAGACTGGGAAGATTTTCTCCCACTCTGTGGTTTGTCTGTTTACTCTGATGATTATTTCTTTTGCTGTGCAGCAGCTTTTTGGTTTCAGCCCCATCTATTGATCTTTGTGTTTGTTACATTTGCTTTTGGGTTTCTGAAATCTTTGCCTAAGCCAAGGTCTAGAAGGGTTTTTCCGATGTTATCTTCTAGAATTTTTGTGCTCTGTAACCAGCTGTCTTCGGTTGGGTCCCCTGAAAACAGCTCTGACATGGAGATGTATGGGCAGCAGTTTATTGCTGAGTGCACCGAGGATCAACACGGGGAAGGTGCAAGGGAAGCGATATTCCTAGAGAGGTAGAACTGCGATGTAGTTTCAACAGAAGCTTTGGCCAAGCCCAGAAGGGGCCCTGGAGCTGGGATGGCTCTTCAGAGTTGTTCCATTTATAGCAAGGGACTACTGGGCCTTGGAACCTGCAGCCATTAGCCCCTGGGTGCTGGTTGCTTCTGAAGAGGGCAGTATACTTTGAGTAAAGCAGCTTTCTTCAGCCAAAGGCAGTTCCATCAGAGAGACAACT
>NW_012119376.1:8175275-8191975 GCF_000951035.1 Colobus angolensis palliatus | reverse complement strand
GCAAGATGTAAAAAATGAAAGTATTATTACTAAAATAGAAAAATATAAGAAGAAAGAAAAGTAAAATCTGTTCACTGGCAGTGGCCTGTGTTGCAGGCACTTCACACAGGTTATTTCACAGCCATGCTGCGAGGCAGGTATTGTTTATCCCCATTTTATGGATGAGAATGCTGAGGCCGAGAGAGGCTCAATAACTACTTGATGCCATTGATTGGTAATAGTGTCTGAGTCCCAATTCACATCTAGCTCTTTGGATTCCGAGTCTTGCCTTCTTTCCACTGCACCAAAAGTGACTCTCAATTAATTGTGGATAATCAGTGGAAATCAGTTTACTCTTGGAAATCTTTCCATTTATGCCCCCTCCCATTGCTTTCAAAATCACCTCTGGTATGTTCCTTGAAATCTTAGAGAGGCGGTGGATTGTAATTTAAGACTTCTTGCTTATAGCAGCACAGTTTACCTTGTTGCCCATATTTGTTCTGGATCAAAGGATCTGAACCCTCAAATACATGCCAGCACTGCTAGTTACATGTATTTTTCTACGTCTAATTGCAAGCCTTAGTAAGAAGAAATGGGTTTGAGGATGCATCTTTCAGGTCAGTTCCAGAAGGTCGGGAGGTGCAAATGAGCTGAGCTGTTGATTCAATTGAGATCATTTTGATGAGCACATGCTTGCATGTGGGTCTATAATGTGGTTCATCTCCATAAAATCCCAAGCTTTATGGGTTTGAAAGCATTAACTCATGTCTTAGAAACATCCCAGATAGATTATTATAATTCTTGGTGTGCTGCCTGACCATCTGCTTACCTACAGGAATTACAATCACATGTAATGGCTCTGCTCAAACCTAGGCTCAGAAAAGAAATATGAGAATACCTGAGTCCTTTTCTGTTTTGTCTAAGCAGCACTATTTTTTTACACCCTGCTCAGCATGATAATGAAAAATGTGTTAATGTGTGACTTTTCTTGCTTCAAATTGATCAGAATAAGAAAATACTTAGTTGTGTACTTTTTGCTCTTGTTGTTCCATGAGAATATATTGATCATCTCGTGCAGCATGCAAGTCAGTTAATGGTATTTAAATACTTGCTGCCTTGTATCCTGTCACGGCTTCTACTTAATTTCACTTTGCAGATTTAGCAAAATCACAGTGAAAAATATACAGCAGCTCTGGTAGGTCATCTGGCCAGGGTTTTAATGGAAAAAGTAAGGGAAAGTGTGAGGCAGAATAATGTTCCTCCTCTCCTGATAATGGAATATGAATTTCTTAGCTGCATGTAAACAATATAAAAATACCATACTTAACCTTTTCTCATCCCATTGCATTCTTCACATGACTTCATTTGACCATATTGACTTTATCGAGGTATAAAACCCAAATAGATTCCACAGTACAAAAACTACTGTTTTTTTTTTCTTCTCTGAAAATATAAGTGTTTTATTGTAAAGACTGGTTATAAATGAAAGTAATGTCATAATTTAAGGCTTATTTGGTTAGTTGTCTCCTATTTGATGGCCATAGATATACCCTTAAGTCCTGGGCTACTAGAAGACCAGGCAAGAGAGTGTAAATTCATCATTACTCTGGGAAAGCAATCAAACCTCACAAAATAAAAAAAGCCAGATATGGTGGCTCCCACCTGTAATTGCAACACTTTGAGAGGCTGAGGCGGGAGAATTGCTTGAGCCTAGGAGCTTGAGACAGCCTGGACAACATACTGATAACCTGTCATAACAAAAAACTAAAAAATTAGCTGGGCATGGTGGCATGCACTTGTAATCCCAGCTTCTTGGGAGGCTGAGGTGGGAGGATTGCTTGAGCCCATGAGGTCAAGGTTGCAGTCAGCCATAATCATGCCACTACACTCCAGCCTGAGCAACAGAGTGAGACTCTGTCTCAAAAAAACAACCAATCTATCCCTTCCTCCCTCCCTCCCTCCTTTCCTTCCTCCCTCCCTCCCTTCCTTCTCCACAGATATTGTATTGACAGCTGTTAAGTGCTGGCACTGTGCTGGTCTGCAGGACACAGAAGCGAACAAGCAGTCACAGCACTTGCCCTTATAAGCATCACACTCTAGTGGGTGAGACAGACATGAAACATAATTTCGCTGAGAACCTTGGGATTACACTTGTTGTGTTTGCTATGTTTGAAAATTTCTGAATGCTGTGAGAACAATGGAGAGGAAATGAGGACGAATAACTTATTAGCATTTCCTTAAGTGAGATTATTTTTCTTGTTATTTTGTTGTCAGAAAGAAACATTACAGAATTCAACAGGCCATTTCTCATAGCTTTCTTTTCTACTTTCCTCTCGACTTCTTGGTCATTCTCAGCAATTGCCTGTGGGTGTTTTGAGCAAATGCAGTTTTATGGGGAAATAGTTAAGAGTTCCAATGCCTTTACTTAGTCTAAAAACCACTATGCACCCCGATCCCCCGAAGCTGACATTTTAAAAATTAGTTTTTGTGTTTTTATTCTATTTTTCTTAGACACACTCCTAATATTGTCTTGTTTAGGTGCATGTATTTTTCAAATACTGCTAGCTTTCAACTAAAGACAGAAGTCTAATTTCCACCTAAGCTCAAAGAACTTCAGAGTTTTATCCTAAAAAACAATGCTGATCTTAGCGGGTAACTAGGGCAGGCCACAGGGAGGAAATGAAGAGGGATTCAGGCATTCTGGTGCTGGGACAAGGCATGGGAAAGCAGAGAATGAGCTGGTGCAAATCACAGGGCCTAGCATTGCGTGGGTGATTCTGGTACTCAGAGGTTTGGCTTTGAAATGTGGCTATAACCTTTTTAAAAATTTTTAATATTTTATTTAATCCAATATATCAAAAAACATTATCATTTCAATATGTAAGCAAAATAAAAATATTAATGAGACATTTTGCATTATTTTTTCATAGTAAGTCTTTGAAAGTAGGTATAGCTATTAATTTTTTTTCAGCCAGCTTCACTTCCTCTTTGTTTAATTATAGAAGGTCTTCCAAAGTATGCCGGGGAACAGTAATTCTGTGGAATGTTAACAAGTGTTAGATGAAAAAAAGAAAAAATAAAATTATCTATGGTCAAATAAGTTTCCTTTCCTTTTTTTAAGATGGGGTCCTGCCCAGGCTGCCAGGGCTGGAGCAATCCTCCCAGTTCAGTCTTTCAGATAGCTGGGCCTACAGGCGCAGGCCCCCAGGCTAAGCTCCAGTGAATTTCTTTACTGCAAGACTTTTCAGAAAATTTCAAATCCAAAATGCATTGTGAATCATCAAGAGAGGAATCCTCAGCAGTTATGCTCAAATCTATTTGATGATGACTCTCTTTTTTATAGAACATCTCCTAGGACTAGCATTGCGTGCAATGAAGTTTGGAAAACATTAGGCTTAGATTACTTTCTAAATAAATTTATTCTATTGAAGATAGCAACAGATGTCAGGGAAGATGCTTCATAACATGTAGCATAGCAGGGAAGAAAATGGGTCTGGGATGAAAGTGTTGTTACAGATAATCCACAAAATGGCTAATTCACAGGGAACAAAGTCATTGAAAGAGTTGACAGTTGCTATCATTTGATTTCACAATGGCATGGTGAAGATGCGCACCAGTGTAGTTTTTATATATACTGTGAGATTTGGCGATGGCAATTCATTGCTAGTTCTTTAGGACCCGTTATGTAAAGTTAGAATCATTTTGGATTAATTCTTTTAATCCACCAGAGTTGATTTTTTAAAAATTCCTTTTTCACTCATTTGGTTTAAATATCACAGATTTGTAGTATTTCCATCCTTCCTTTACTGGAAGTGAATGTCCCAGTTAGGATATGGCCTCACTAGAGATGAATAAAAGTGAAATACAACTAAATGCTGCATGATTTCATAACTCTGTAAAAACATATCGACCAATTTGAATTGCTCTATGAAGATCTCTTTCTGTTTATTTCGATACCAGCTTTCCTAATTACTCTCACTTCTATGTTCAGTGGGACTTTATGATGTCTCTTTGGATTCTAACAAATGTTGTAATTCATTGCCAAGTTCTTTTTCCTAATGTACTGATAGAAGTAAACGGTGTAGTTGTACGTTTTTCCTCTCTGGCATCTGAAATAAAGTTTGCATTCTCTTTCTGAAACTAGATTCTTAAATCTACCTTTCTTTATCATCCTTTAACACATTGGCCTTATAGTTAGAAAATTTACTTAAAACACAAAGTATAAACACATTTCAGATAGATGGAACTGTCCCCACTTGAAGTTAAAAAGGGGGTCCCAGCTCATATTGCAGATTGAAGGTGAGAGATGAATGAGTAAATAGAATTGAGAGAAATGGGTTTTGATTTTGACATTAGAATTCAAAATTCTACCAAGTGTGTTCAAATGGAAATCATGTTTAAAAGCTATAAGAGTAAAAGGGAACTTCACATTACAATATTTTTATAAAGAAACGAAAATGCATTTGTTCTCATTCAGTTCTGCTTTTGAATTTTTATGTGACCTTTCCTGGGTGCCTCTGTGCTGCCCGGACATAGGAAATATTCTTTCTGTGAAATGGATAGAGCCTTCCTCAACCCACAAAGTTTGATGAATCATTTATTGCACCTCCACCTTTTTGCTAAGCCCTAGCGCAATTAATCTTTGTTTTTAAAGTACTCTAAAATGCTAGGTCATAAGGTCTACCAGATTAATAAATTATTGTAAAGCATTTGTAAGTAAGGAGGCCTTGTCTAAACATTACATATTATAAGAATGGGATGGAAGTGAAGCTTAAGATCACCTCTTCCTGGGGTGTCTTCCTATCAGCCCAGCTCTTGGAATACTCCTTTAATTGTCAAATTAGGTTTCTCAGTCATTTCAAAAGTGGAATTTCTTCCTTTTCTTTTTAAATTTCATTAGGATGTAATTCTGATCCTAATATATTGATTTTTCAGATGTAAAGAAATTCAGACATCTATTCAATAATCATGGAGGGGTAGATTAGGTACCCACATAGTATTCTCTTCATTTCTTTCCTGTCCACTAAGTGAGGAAAACATCTCCATACGTGGAGAGGGTGTCCTCTTGGTGTTGGGTTGGGCAGGTGGCTGACTGAGCATATGGTTTGGGACTATGGCTTGGGGGAGCTATGGTTCATAGAAGGTGAGCACTTAGGTAATTGAAAATAATCATTCATTCAGTATAGTTTGAGCACCTACTCTATGTCAGACAATATATTTGCAGGGTCAGAGACCTAAACAATGTGAAATAGAGCTAAGGTTGAAATTGTTATCCGTTGCTAGAAGGCCTGGATATTTCCCAGGAGTGGCTCAGAACAGATAGAGGGATTTATAATAATGATCTGAGTTTGTTGCAGTCCTCCCCTGCTGTTGGGGCTTCCAGATATTTAAAGAGCTGGTACTTTCTGCTCTGAGTAAAGGTTTTAATTAAACTGAGATTGTAACTGCAGTAGTTAGTGAGCAATTCAGGATAATGCTAACAATGATACCCCATGGTCCTTGAAACATTGTACTTTAGGAAGAACTTTCATAGGAATTAATTACTTTAACCCTTATAGTCCTGTAAGGTAGAAGGCTTTGACCTGCCAATATCACATAAACAGTAAAATCAGGAGTGTCTGACCACATGACCGGTCTCATTTTCTCCCTGATCTGTGTTCTCAGGGCTTAGATCAGGGATCAGCAAACTACAGCCTGTGGGACAAACCCAACTGGGTTTCAACAGCCCCTGGCTTAAGAACAAATCTTGTATTTTAACAGGATTGTAAAAACAAAGAATATGTGACAGAGACAGCATGTGGCCCGCAAAGTCTAAAATATTTGTGTGTGGCACGTTATAAGAGTTTGCCAACCCTTGGCTTACAGGCTTACATACAGGTCTTCCTGCTGTGTAGGGACTATTAGCATAATCCAGTCTAGAAAAACATTTGGAAAAATTACCAGTAACTCAAAAAAGTGTTCAAAATTCTTGCAAAAATATTTTAAAAGGCAAAGGCGAAACTGTTTGGCTTTACTGAAGAGTCTGAAGAATACCAACTGAAAGTAGACTGTCCGTGGCTCTGAGCCAGTGATGTGTCAGTACCAGCTTGTGAGAGCGGAATGTACACGTCTCTTCCCATCTCCAGGTGCAGTGATGTCAGGTGGATAGCTTGGAATCAACCAAAATATAAATATTTATACTTCAGAAATTGGCAAAATCTACAAACTGGGGACTTTTCTCCTCAGAAATCTGGTTTTGAGATGTTTACCATTATGCTACATACATTAAATTATGTATGTCATTTGATGTCTGAAGTCATTTATAACCCAGACTCATGTATTTATCCTAGCAATAAGGAGACTTGTGTTTTGAAATTTAATAAAAGCCGTTTTTTTACCTGATAATTGATAAATTTTCTTAGAAGCTGAAACTGAGGGCATATATAGTTATATGTGATCTATATAAGGAGAATAATAAAAGTAACTAGATTATTGGGTCATTATGAGAATTAAGTGTGTTAATAGATGTAAATTTTCAAAGGTAAAGCATTTAAAGCAGTGCCAATATTAGCTTCTATTATTTCCATATCCACACTCCAGTTCTATGAAACACAGCGCATTTAGACTAATGCCATCTAGGCTGAGTCTGGAGCTGACCCTGGGCTTGGAGTTGGTGGAACAGTTCGTCTATCTTTGATTCGCCATTTCCCACCATGTATTCTCAGGTAAGTCAACCTCAGTATGCCTGACTCTTTTCATCAGTAGGCAAAGCTTAATGTCACCCACCTTGCCAGTTAGTGGGAGGATAGACAAGATAATACCTGGGAAGGAGCTTTGCTAATGGCAGCATACCACATAAGCCTAAGGTATTATTATCTCACAACAATATGATCTTGAAATGTGTGCAGTAAGACTCAGGCTGACATTCTGTTGAAAAGAAGAAATAAATGAATCACATCTTCCTTTGCCTCTCACCCTTTTCTGTCAAAAGCAGTGAATCATTGACCAAAAATGAAAACAAAGTTGTCAGAAAGGCTCATATGAAAGTTTTATTCTACTTAAATAAACTCTGAAGGTATTGACTGGAAACCAATATACTGAACTCAACTACTATAGAAACTAACATGAGGCTGGGTGTGGTGGCTCATGCTTGTAATCCCAGCACTTTGAGAGGCCAAGGCAGATGGATTGCTTGAGGTCAAGAGTTTGAGACCAGCTTGGGCAACATAGCGAAACCCCATCTCAACAAAACAAAACAAAACAAAACAAAACAAAAATTAGCTGGGCATGGTGGTGCATGCCTGTAGTCCCAGCTACTGAGGAGGCTGAGGTGGGAGGATTGCTTGAGCCTGGGAAGTGGACGTTGAAGTGAGCTGATCCAAGATCATGCCACTGCACTCCAGACTGGGAAACAAAGCAAGACTTTATCTCAGAAAAAAAAAAAAGAAAGAAAAAGAAAATAGGAAGAAAGAAATGAGCACAAAGGTGCTCAATATACCTTATCTATTTTTCTATTATATAAAATACAATTTTTATTTAAAAAGTATTTATTTTACCTTCTTTTTAAAAATATAAGTTGTGCTATGCATTTGCAGAATTGGTTTTATATTGATACATTTTATCACTATTGCACAAGTTTGTGAAGAAATTTGTTGTAAAATACTATCTAAAAATAAAAAGTTAAATAAAATGATAAATATTTAATAAAATAACTGTTAAGAGTGAGCTGAGAGAGAGCAACACTTACCTTCTTGTTAATGTTTGCTACTAGTTCTCTTGTGCATATGAATCCCCTTGGCATGTAGTTTGAATGCAGATTCCATTGTTATGTGAGGTGGGGCCTGATACTATGCATTTCTCCCAAGCACCCAGGTAATACCCACGCTGCTCTTCTGCACACCACACTTTGAGTAGCAGGTGGAGGCTGTGCAACAGTTAGCAGGGAAAAAAAGGATTTTGAGTAGCCAGTGGAAGCTATGCAACAGTTAGCAGGAAAAAAAGGATTTTGAGTAGCCAGTGGAGGCTATGCAACAGTTAGCAGGAGAAAAAGGGTTTTTTGAGCCCCTGCTGACTGACTGAAAATTGTATTCTGGCTGCCAGTTGCTGAGGTCTTCAAGAGATAATGCCACCTCCCCCGCTTTTTTTTTTTTTTTTTGCATAAGTTCTAAACTAGTTGAAAAATGAAAGAAAAAGGTAAATATTGAAGCTAAAGTCTCACCTTTATTACTAACAGGAGTCTGAGGTAGAGGATGCAGCTTAGCATGAGAGTCAAAGGGGCTTACTCTCTGACTGGCAGCTGGGCCCATTTACTCACTCTGCCCAAGCAACACTGGCCTGCGGCAGACAGACCCCTGCTCCAGAAAAGCTGAGGAGAGCTCCTGCACCCTCAGGCTGGCTCACTCCCAAGAGGAGGAAAGGCCAAGCAGAGCTGAGAATGCCTCGTTAGTCTTCCTAAATTGACCAATCAGGTAATGAAAGGGCTAGAGGGCGGACAAGAGTTCTGATACCTTGCAAAAGTAAACATCTCAAGGACCCAAGAAGCAGTTCCCATTAATGTCAGTGATGGAAATTTCTTTTGAAAAAGTTATTTACTCATTTTTTTTGGCTTCCCGTAAATACCTTTCTTCTTTTATTCTAGAGTGCTCCCTAAAATTTTGAATCATGATTTGATGCTGTGGATTGGGGAAGAGTAAAAAGCCAGGCCTAGGGTGGGCACCTTGTGAGTTTAAGGAGAAGGGACCAGATGAGATGCAGGAGGTCTCATGCTCGGGCAGAAGGGTACAGTGTGGTCCACTCCCAACTGCTGCCTGTGTACCAGGTGGCTCTAGGCCAGGCCAGGTCTCCATCTCTAACCCTTAGTGGGCAGGTGCCTTGGAGGGAGACAAGCTCCTCCGGACTCCTCAGCAACCTCGTGGTTTAGACAGGGGAGCAGTCTGCACCTGTTTTCATCAACTTTTCACCTGAGCTGTACTTTTGTGCTGTTCACATGGAAGCTCTTTGCTATGGAATGAATGTTTGTTTGTGCCACCCCCAAATTCACATGTTTAAACCTAGTCACCAGTGTGATGACATTAGGAGACAGGGCCTTTGGAGGGGGTGATGAAATATGAGGGTGAAGTCCTTATGAATGAGATTAGTGCCCTTATAAAAGGGACCCCAGAAAGCTCCCTCCCCCTTCTGCTATGTGAAGACATAGCAAGAAGGTGCCATCTGTGAACCAGGAAGAGGGTGTTCACCACATACTGAATCTGCCAATGCCTTGATCTTGAATTTCCTGGCCTCTAGAACTTGGAGAAATAAACTGCTGTTGTTTATAAGCAGTTTGTAGTACTTTGTTATGGCTGCCCAAACAGACTAAGACACCCCTGGACTCTAGGCCAGGCAGGGATTGTCATGGGACAATGTGGAGAAAGCAAGAAAGAACCTCAAATGTCTCTCCTGGTCTCACTACCTCCACCAAGGAGGCATCTTCATCTCAATATTATATAGGATGGAAAACATCAAGGTAATAAGTAGAGCTTAAATCTGCATAGAAGTCGAGAATTGGGGGTGGGGAAGAGCAAAAACTAAGAAGAAATGTTCAGAGAGTCACCAAAATTAAACATCTCATAGATGACAAGAGTTACATATACTGAAGAAGATATAGCAAATAGGCAAGCCGAAAGATGCTCCACGAATACCATTAGTCATTAGGGTGATGGAGATTAAAACCACAATGAGATACACCTCTATTACAGAGGCACAAATCCAAAAAAAATGGACAATATCAAATATTGGTGAAGAGGAGATGGAGCAACCAGAACGCTGTCATACTCTTGGTTGGAACGTACGATCACGACAGAAAATCATTTGACAGTTGCTTAAAAAGTGAAAATACACTTATCATAGTTCCCAGCCTTTCACTCCTATGTATTTACCCAAGAAAAATAAAAGCATCCGTCCATACAAAGACTCTGTCACATTGTATGGACGAGACTATTTGTAATATCTCTGAAGTGGAAACAATCGAAGTACCTATCAACAGGTGAATGGATAAACACATTGTGATACACTCATATGGTGGCATTCTACTCAGAAATAAAAAGGAATGAACTACTGATATCACACAACACATGGATGAATCTCAAGATAATTATGCCAAATCAAAGGAGCCAGACAAAAATAGAATGTACTATGCGATTCTCTTGATATGAGATTCTATAAAATGCAAGCTATCCATAGTGAAAGAGAGCAGACAAGTGAAGGGTTGCCTGTGGACAGAGAGGTGGGTAGGATGGCGAGGCGGGACAGAGTATCCAGGGGTGTGGTGAGACTCCTGCGGATGATGGGTACATTCAGTACCTTAGTTGTGGTGATGGTTTCATGGATGTGTACCGATGTCATAACTTACCAAATTGTGCACTGTAAATATATACAATTTGTTTTATGACAACAAATGTAATTTGGATACTTTCCTCCTCCGAATGTTTTTCCTCTCATGTTGAAATGTGATCCCTGATGTTGGAGGTGGGGCCTGGTGGGAGGCGTTTGGATCATGGGGGTGGATCCCTCATGAATGGCTTGGTGTCATCCTCATGGTGATGTGTCTGTTCTCTATGAGTTCACATGAGATCTGGTTGTTTAAAAACAGCCTGACACCTCCTCCCTGTCTCTCCTGCTCCCCCTCTTGCCATGTGACATGCATGCTCCCCCTTTGCCTTCTGCAATGATTGGAACCTCCCCGAGGCCTCACCAGGAGCAGATACTGGTGCCATGCTTGTATAGCCTGCAGAACTGTGAACCGAATAAATCTTTTTTTCTTTGTAAATTACCCAGCCTCGGGTATTCCTTTAGAGCAATGCAAATATACTAACACAGCAATTAAATGCCACTAAAATAATGAACCTTAAAACACCTCACTAACCTTTTTGGAGCACGCTGTTTATTGCTGTGGGTGTGTGACAGCTGGTAGACAGGGCTCATGGAAAGGTCAAAGGAGGCATGGGCACCCATTCACCTTGCCCCTGTTGTTGCTGCAGATGGTATGTTGCTCAATATCATATCAGTACGACCACCCAGAATCCTGGGTGATAAGAAGTACAAACGGGAGACTGCGACACACACAGTGACTGTTTCCGCAGTGTGGGGATTCTGTATAAAATCCCTTCCCCCCTGGCTCTAGGTACTGGCCACCCTCCCAGGGGATGTGAGGTACTTCTGCAACCTCCTTCCTCCTCCTGTTTCTCTCCAGCCTGTGCAGTGCGGGGAAGAGCACCGGCTCTCATGCCACACTGCTGGGGTCTGCTTTTGTGCTTCCCCACCTCATGGCTCTGAGACCTTAGCCAAGCACTCTATCTTCCTGGGGCTGCTGTAACAAAGCACCACAAGCCGGGCGGCTCAGAACAGCAGAAATATGTGTCTGCAGGCTGCACGTCACATGTGTTAATAGGATTGATTCCTTCTGAGAGCCACCAAGGAGACTGTGCCAGGCCTTACTCCCAGCTTCTGGTGGTTTGCCAGCAATCTTTGGCATTCTTTGGCTTGTGGCACCATAATTCCAGTCTTTTTTTTGTGTGTGTGACAGAGTCTCTCTCTGTCGCCCAGGCTGGAGTGCGGTGGTGCAATCTCAGCTCACTGCAATTTCAGCCTCCCGGGTACAAGTGATTCTCCTGCCTCAGCCTCCTGAGTAGCTGGAATTATAGGCACCCATCAACACGCCCAGCTAATTTTTGTGTTTTTAGTAGAGACAGCATTTCACCATGTTAGTCTCAAACTCCTGACCTCAAGTGTGCTGGGATTATAGGCGTGAGCCACCGTGTCCGGCCATTACATGGTATAATCACTATGTATGTGTGTCTGTGTTTTCACATAGCATTCTTTTTGAAGGACACCAGTCATATTGGATTAAGGGCCCAGTCTACTCCAATAAGACCACATCTTAACCAATTACATCTGCAACCATCATATTTTTGAATAAGGCCACATTTGGGGTACTGGGAGTTAGAACTTCAACGTATGAATTTTGTGGAGACACAATTCAACCCATGAGAACAACAGATTTAACGTCTCAGTCTTCTTATCTATCAACCAGAGATGTTAGTAATATTCCCATTGCAGAGTTGGTGTAAAAAGATTCAGTCATTTACTAGACAGTTGTTGTAACTAGCTAAGCCTTGAAGCCTCATGCTCAGTCATCTGGAACATGTTAAGAACATCGAGACATCTCTGGCTCACAGCCAGCAGTTGGTAAATGTGAGCCATCACCATTGTTCACAACTGCAAGTGCAGATTTTGACCCTGGGAGGATTTTTTGTTCTAGATTTACAAACTAACACCCCTACCCCTCCCATCTGACCTTTGACCAAGGTTTTTACTACACATATAAAAATAATAATATAAAGGAGTATGAGCCAAGTACTAAAGTCCTGAGGAGGTGATATTTCTGTGTGCCAAGCAGTCACGGAAGCCTTCTTGGGAGATGTTAGCAGACTGTGTTAGTCTGTGCTTGCAATGCTATCAAGAAATACCTGAAACTGGACAATTTATAAAGAAAAGAGGTTTAATTGGCTCATAGTTCTGCAAGGCTGTGCAGAAAGCATGGTGGCTTCTGCTTCTGGGGAGACCTCAGGAAGCTTCCAATCATGGTGAAAGGCAAAGGGAGAGCAGGAGTCTTACGTGGCTGGAGCAGGAGCAAGAGAAAGGAAGTGGGGAGGTGCTGCACACTTTTAAAAGACCTAATCTCATGAGAACATGTTCACTATCACGAGAACAGCACCAAGGGGATGGTGCGAAACCACTGACAAGAAATCGCTCCAATGATCTCATCATCTCCCCCCAGGCCCCACTCCCAGCACTGGGGACTACAATTTGACATGTGATTTGGGTGGAGACATGTATCCAAACCATATTACAGACCTTGAAGATGGGGAAGGGGATTGAATCCTTTTTTCAAAATCCTGTTTTGTGCCTATGATTTTGGGAAAAATCACTGATCTTCCTTGAGCTTCAATTTCTCTATAAAATGGCAATAATATAGTTGTTGCAATGATTAAATGACACAAGATAAAGTGTTTGTCAGATGCCCCAAACACAATAGGTGTTCAGTGAATTTTTTAAAAAAATATTGAAGTTGTGTTGTGGGCAAAGACTTGGGCAAATTTTTAGGAACAAGACTGTGGCTTTTGGGCAGAGCACAGTTGGACTTACTGGCTCAGTAATTCCACATTTGAGTTCAACGACAACTAGTTTCTCGATGATGACACATCAGGATCAAACACCCCAGGGACCTCTCCTGCAAGTGCTGTTCTCTTTGAAGAGACAGTACCTTGAAATATGGCCACAGGAGGTCAGTAGCGTGCTGTGGTTCTACACAGAAGCAAAAAACCGCGTCCCCTCTCAGTATCTTAAAGCCATAAATTCCTTGTTGTAAACTAAGAATATGTTATTTCTTCCATATTTTCAGAGAAATTGACAGGTTACCAGGAAGGAAATATGCTTTCAGCTTGTAAGATGGAATAGGCAGGCATTAACTTATTTTTAAAGACTCTGTTTATGAGTCTTTAATTATGACACTGCTGTGTTTGAAGAAATTTTTGTAGTTGTTGTTGTTGTTTTAATGAAACCTATGTTTTGGTCAAGAGTGTTACCACATCCAGATCACAACTTTTCTAAGGAAATACACTCAAAGACATCTAACATTAGAATGAGATTAATCATAATGTAAGATTTCTCAGATGTTTGCAATGGGGCTTCAGTATCTTAGATCTCATCACGATGGGCGATTGCTTGTCTTGATTTTCAAGCTTTGATTTCTCATCTTTAAAACAGGAATGATGCGGCTATTGTCATAATTAAGTGAGGAAATGTAGTTCAAGTGCCAATCACCAAGCCCTAAACATTTTGTGCTTCTGTATCCTTCCTATTTGGGGAGAATCCGAAGATGCGTGAGGGACAGGGCTTGCCTCTACTGCAGTGGAAGTCAAAGTGGGACAATGTTTCTTCACCTCTTTGACCCCTGGCTGCTGGAGCATGGTCATGTGACCAAAGCGGGGCTGGGCATCTCAAAGGCTCAGCCACTTGCATATTATTTGTGATGGTATGATAGCAAGTACCTGGGATCAGCAGGGCCCTGCAGGATGTTGGTGGGGCTTTGCCTACCTTCGTTTCTGCCTAAGCATGCGGAGTTTTCCCAACAATGCTGGGAGCTAATTTATATCCTTCTAACAAATTCAAGTTAGCCAGGAAATCTACTGTTGTTTGCAACCCAAAACACTGAAGAGTGCAAGCTTCAAGTTTAAGTGCAAAAGTACTGGTTAAAGGATTCTGGCTGATGGATAATAGAGTTTCTCCTGAGTTTTTTTTCCACAGTACAATCGATGATTGTAAAAGAAAAGCTGAATAATTGAGAAAAGGCCTAGTGTTTTGACATGACAATAGAAATAATATTTACTAGACACACAGAGCAGGGTTTCAACCATCCTGTAATTGTCAGCCATGCAGCAGGGCTGTCTGAGGATGCTGTGCATGTAAATCATAGCTGTTGCCTGGATGAGATAACTAGGTTCCGGGTGGCTTCCCCTTCTTCTGGCTTTAGAGGTTGCACCCAAGCTTGGTTTCCTATGGGCCCAGTGACTTCCTCTCTCATACCGCACCCCCGTCCAACACACCAGACCTTCAATGAGACTAAATGGAAATACCTCCGAAATCCACTGATGAGAGAGCAGTAGAACTGACACTGTATATATGTGTGTGTGTACATACTTCAGTATCAAAACAGAAATTCCTGTGAATAAATTGCATAACAATACCATGTGGCCCCTCACCGGTGCATCAGAAGGTAAATAGCTTCTCTTCAGATGATGTTAGAATAATCATTTGTTCAGTTATTCAAGTTAAATGTCATCTACTTTTGAAATGTTTCATTGTGATTTAAAGCCTGTAACTAAAAACAAACTTCACACCACCACCACAAAACAGAAACCAAAAAATAAAAGCAAACCACTGCTCTTTGCTTCTCAAACTCTCTCACTGCCTGATATCACACTCACCAGGACAATTTTCTTGGTGACAGAACCTCCATTTCCTCACTGTCTCCCTCACCTGCTACCCTACCTCCCATTAGCCCTGGCCTTAGGAATGAAGTGGTCAGAGAAAATGATCTCCTCATAAATGTTTGATGAAAATGGGCTTGCCACTCTGTAATATGGGAAGACATTTGTATCATCTATATTCTAGGTTGATCATAAAACCATCTTATAAAATTGGTTAATTATGCTGGGGTTCAACTGTTTGTTATGTCAGACAAGTAGGGTTTTGCGGCAGGTCTGAGATGAAGAGATTGGTAGTCAGGGAAGACTTAATTTATGGCTTTTACTACCAGTAAAATCTGAAGCCTTGCAAAACCTCAATGGTGCCCAATTATATAAAACCAAGGTAATTTTTCTTGCATCATCAATATTTAAAAGCCACTTGGCCGACCATGTTGGGACACCTATGTTTTGAGGCATGTGAGGAAACGTCTGTGCGCACATTTACAGTATTCTATCGAATAATATGCTTCAAATTCAAGAGGCGTAATTTCACATTAGTAATGTCTACAGAGATGTCTGCATCCATTGTACCTAAAAGAAAATTAAAATGAGGCAAAAATCTGGGGAAAAAAAGGTGGCAGCTCATTTCCTACAATTTCCTTTGCTTTTTAAACTCTTACTTTCAACTTAATGCTTTTTGCATGATAGTCTTCCCCTATAATTCTTAAATTTTCCAAATTGACGTTAAAGTCTTTAATGATTCCTTTTAATACCAAATAACTCTCTCTTTTTTTCTTCTTACCAACTCTGTAATATGCAAACATATGTCTGGTGTACCATAAAGAGGATTTTATTTTTTAAAATAAGCAAAGGGAGAATGTAGGTAACAAAATCTAATACAGAAGATGCATTTGACATCATAGTATAGTAGAAAAAACCAAGTTATTCTTTCTTGCATCATTGATGTTTACAAGTCACTTGATGAGCCATTATGAAACATCTCTGTTTGTAGCATGCAAAGTTAACAGCTGGGTTACATTTATAGCACTCCACTCAATACCATGCCTCAGAGTCCGGGTTGAGAATTTGTAATTTGCAATTGATAGGCATACTTGCCTTCAGACATTGGAAAACTCTGAAATAGAAAAAATAATGGTGAAGATGTTATAAAGTATTTTTTTCCCTCTGGCAAGTAAAAGATTAGTTACTGATAGTATACCAGCTCTTTCTTATAAGAAATCATCCTAAAATCCTAAAATATCCTAAAATATCCTTTCATATCAGAGTCATATCTAGAAGCCTCTTTCCATGTCTGTCCTAAAGGACAAAATGTCCACCCTCCAACAGTTGAAGACAGATTTTTCATGGGGCATATTGTTGAATTTTGTGATGAATCTTGCTAAATTCTTCAGCCTTTGGCAGCAAAATGTGGCTGGGAAGAACGTGGACTGTGTGACTTCACCACAGCAGCTCAGTAGATGTCCTGGGGCTTGAACTATCTGAACTTTGGCTCACTCTAATGAAATGGGAAAAACAATGGCAACTTTACAGAGTTGTTTCAAAGACTATATGAGAATTACAATAATAGCTAAGATTCTTGAAAAAATTTCCATTTGCCAGACACTGACTAGAAAACTTGATATAGACTTGTCGTTTCACACAGATCAAGTCTATATGGAAAAGGCACTTCATGAATTAGGCCACAGAAATGTGAATTTATTCCTCCTTCCTCTG
>NW_012119376.1:8166442-8174815 GCF_000951035.1 Colobus angolensis palliatus | reverse complement strand
CTGGGACTACAGGCGAGTGCCACTACGCCCAGCTACTTTTTTGTATTTTTAGTAGAAACAGGGTTTCACCATGTTGGCCAGGCTGGTCTCAAATTCCTGATCTCAGGTGATCTACCCACCTTGGCCTCCCAAAGTGGTGGGATTACAGGTGTGAGCCACCGCGCCCGGCCATGAAGAATGATTTTTAATGAGAATCTAACAGCTTAAAGGACACAGCTATGTACCTTACCATTTCCCTATAGTTGAAGCGCCTTAAGATTTTTTTCTACTTTTTGTTTGTGTTGCAAAATGAGTATTATAATTTAATCCCTTTTCTGTTGATAGGTGTGAATAGTATTTTGCTTAAAGCTTTAAAATTACTAATTAATTGAATCATAAAAAATTACCAAAATTTGTATTTCCTTTTATAAAACTGCTTATGCCTTTTTCCTATTTATTTATTGTCTTCATGTTTTTCTTATTGATCTATAAGAGTTCTTCATATGCTAAGTATATTAACTTTTTATTCATTAACTGTTGCAAAAATTTACACCTCTCTTTTTGTCTTTTAATTTGGTTTATGGTAAATTTTAAGGTTCATAAAATTTATAGCTTTTGGGGTTATAAAGTCTATTAGTCTTTTTTCATTATGACTTCTTCCATTGTTTTTATATTCTAAAAGCTATTTACCTTCCAGAGATCAGAAAGATGGTAAAGTGCTTTCTTCTAAGTTTATTTTTGTTTTTCAATTTAATTCTTTGGTTAATCTTAATTTGTTTTGGTGCACGGTGTGAGAGGAGAATGAGAACTTTCTTTTGGCCTAACCACAATGACAGGCCCTTTTATCTACCTGTTAAAATAAATGAAAAAAGACATCCAAGGCAAATACTCAAAGCCAAGAAATCGATTAATAGATTTTCTTCTTGGAAATACTATCTTGTTACAAAGGAAAAAAGCTTAGGAAACTTTTATATAACTTCAGGTTTAGCCCAAGATTTTTTAAACACAGGAAAATCTCTTCTCCTTTTTTCTTAGTTATTCTGGCATACAGTACATTACTTTTACCTTATTTCAGAGTATTCATGTCTGGTTTTGTTGATGTATAAACACTTTGAGGCTTGTCTCTTTCTCTGTCTCTCTGACTGTCTCTTGTCACACATCCCTATCTTCCTCATTTGACTACCCCCTCACTTCCTAAACCTGATAGGAAAAAAAAAAGGGTTACCTTCAGGTGAATGAGTAGCTTAAAGTTGTGATACAAAGGACTTGCTGGGTTAATTCCCTGCCATGTTGCAAGTTAAGACCTCAGGAGGGATCCTGATTGAGACTGAAGCATATACATAAATAAACCCCTAGCCAGTGCTTGATTTGAATAGATATATGGGAGCTGGGGACAGAACTGACCAGACGCCGGACCATATGATAAACACAGGGGATCACGGTGTGGTATAAAACCCGGGTAGTTCCATGGTACAGCTGGCCATGCATAATCTTCCGCTAATTTATAAGGCGGGAGCATCTGCTCTTTCGCTGCCACTCTCCAATTTTCTAACAACCTTATCCTTGGGTCTCTTGGTTAATAGAGCAGCCCCATGATGTGGCAGGAAAGAAAGGAGGCTTATCACCGGAGAAAAATGACACCATCCAGAATCCTGACTTTCAGAGAAAAAAGAGAGAAAGTCCTTGATACTTGGTCTTATCCTGACTAAACCTTCTTTTTTGGATAGTGTCATTTTGAAATCATTCTTTTAAATAGGGCATCTCGGGTTGCCATCACTGGATAGTGTCTTTCTCTATAAGAAGAAAGCTTCTTTCTGCTCCTTAATCTATTAGAGGAGGCCGGGCACTATGGCTTATGCCTGTAATTCCAGCACTTTGGGAGGCCGAGGTGAGTGGATCACTTGAGTTCAGGAGTTCAAGACCAGCCTGGCCAACATGGTGAAACCCCGTCTCTAATAAAGGTAGAAAAATTAGCCAAGCATGGTGGCTCATGCCTGTAATCCTAGCTACTCGGGAGGCTGAGGCAGGACAATCACTTCATCCCGGGAGGTCGAGGCTGCAGTAAGCTGAGATCATGCCACTACACTCCAGCCTGGGTGACAGAGCGAGACACTGTCTTTAAAAGAAAAAAACAAGTCTATAAGAGGAGAATTTAGGCCAAACTAAGGCTTTCAGTTAGAGATAATATTGTTTCTATTTAATTCAAATCAACTAGTATTTTCAGGGGGCTACACAGGCAAAATTGAGAAACAGGAGTTATGATGCCCTCCTGGCCCAGGAACTTCCCAAACACCCGTTGAGAAGGCCTGTCTCCCTACTCATGATTCCTTCTCCTCTTACTCTTTCTCTTTCGACTTCCTGCGAGGCAGGTTGGGGTTATGGTGGTGGTGTGCCTTTCATTACCTACTACATTAGGCTCAGCTTTCTGCTACATCTCTGTTTAGCCCCACTGATGTATTAGTTGATAGAGGCTTAAAATATTTTGATTTTAAAAGAGACATCTGACACTGATGTTAAAAGGCTCAAAGGAATGAATATCTTAATGATGGAATTTCGTTTTCTGGAACTCATAGGTAAAATAGTTTAAAGAAATGGACGACGTTACCTTCGAATAACACTCTCTGAAAGAAACTCATTGGTCTAGGGATTAGAAGAGGTTTTAGTCCTTATTCTGCCACTATTATAGCCTCTGACATTGGTCACACCACTTAATCCCTCTGAGCCTGGAGTCTTAATACCTTTTTCCTTTTGAATGGCAGAGAAAAGCAAAACAATACACTTGGACATTACTCCCTCGAGGCTTTTGGGATAGCCCCCATTTTTTTTTTTTTTTTTCCGAGCCCTAGAAATGGATCTGAGGAACCTTCAATTAGAAAGTGGGAGTATACTCCAACATGTAGATAACCTTTTTGTGTGTAGTCCAACCCAGGAGGCATCCGACCAAAAAAGCTTAAAACCATTTTGCATTCCCTGGCACTCGAGTCAGAAGAGTACATGGATCTGCCACTAATGGGTGGACTGGGATCACGACCTCATTCATTGCCCCGAGATCTTGTACCATGGTATTCCCCCAAATCTTTAAAATGGGTAAAATGAGAGAATTACAGTGAGAATTACAGGATTTTAGAAGTCCATGGGCAAGCAGCCCCTTAACTACAGACACTATGCCCTTTCTTGCTTCCAGCTTCATTGGGTATTGTTTTCTGTTGGGGAAATGACTGAGGTCTTTGAGCTGTATTTTGATTGGCACTACCATTCTAGCTCTTCCAGCCCTCCCAGTACACTGTGCTAGTGGGTTGACCTGTTTGTGTACAAAAGCCACTGTCAAGGATACCATAAAACTCATAGACAAGCTTAGGTTGCTCTCATATTGGAATTCATCATATAAATGAATTTATCCCAAAGTGTTTATGGCCAAAACACTCAATGAAAGTTACATTTATGACCTTCTGAAGTTTCCCTTTGACCCAGCATCACCTTGGCCATTTGTATTCCCTTGAGCCTCCTGCCCTCCCCATCCAAAGGACAGTGGAGTAGCAAAGGCTCATGTCAAGTGGTTGAGATGATTTTTTCAGTGCTATGTGTACCATGGGCAAGGGTCAGGGCAAAACTTTGACCCTGTTGATCTCTTCTCACACCCTCCTTCAGCTTTACCCATTTCTCCTGGGCCCATGTGCCATCTTTGAATGCCCTCAGTTTCTCACCATGTCCTGCTCAATGACTGTGTTCACTGATGGTTCACTGGCTTTTGGTATTATAAAGATTCCCAAACTCCTCATCATAAGAATCACTTGGGCTGCTACCTTGTAATTCTGAGTCAGAAAGTTTGGGGTGGGGCCTGCTGATCTGTGCATTTAACCAAGATTCCGGATGAGTCTCACGATCACATGAGTCTGAGACACATGTATTTAATGACTATGAAAGTTGAAAGATGCCCCTGAGATCATTTAAACCAGTGGTTCTCAAAGTGCAGCTCCCAACCAGAGCATCAGTGTCACCTGGGATTTGTTAGAAATGCAAATTACTGACTCTGTGAAGCAGGAACTCTGAAGGTGGGGCTCAGTTCCCCGGGTTTTCACAAGCCTTCCAGACAATTCTTGCATAGGCTAAAACTCCAGACTTACTGATATAGACCAGCCCTCTCCTGTTGTCCTCTATTTTACAGATAAGGAATGTTGGCACTCTGTCTATCACTTTGGGACCTTGGGTGCTGAGGTTGGGGAGTGGGACAAGTGCTACAATCCCTAGGTGATTGTGAACAGGGTGAGAAGAGAGATGGTAGAGGGCTCCTGAGAATGGGGCATCGGTGGCGTGATCCTCAACTTCCAATTCTTATTCCCTGAGCCGGAGGTCTTATCTGTAGACAAGGACTCATGTTTGCTGAGGGTGCTGCTAAAAGACACCAGGTGTCTGAAGGGCCAAACTTTGGTGATAAACTAGAGCTTAGATGTTTATAGTAACTCTCCACTAAGAAATCCCCTGAGAACCCAGCCACCAAAAAGCCCCAGTTCCTCTAGAGAAAGTCGTGTCTCACTCTTACAGAAGTTTCAGCTCTGCTTTTGGTGGTTACTGCCTGCTCATTCTCAGGATGGTTCATGAAAGACTCTTCTACTTAGTGCTGTGGAAGAACCATCTGAATTGCAAGCTGTGGGTAGATAGTACTGTGGTGTAATCACATATCTTCCTGTCACACTGGTGGGAAGGATCAAGGGTTCAGCATAGTTCAACCATCCCTGTTATTCTCAAAACCAGTGTTCCCAAACTTCAGTCATTTGGCTATAATTTTCACAATGTTTCTAAATTCAAGTACAATATGTATTGTCATTTTATCTAATATTTTTAATTTGCTCAACTTAAAAAAACTAAGAATATTTTCAAAATGATTGTGAAGATAGTATAGAGAGTTCTCATATATATACCCCACACCCGGTTTCCCCTGTCGTTAAAATCTTATATTAGTATGGTACACTTGTCACAAATAATGAACTAAATTAATTGATACATTATTGTTAACTAAAGTCTGTGCTTTATTTAGTTTTTACTTAATGTCCTTTTCTTTTCTGTACCTGGATCCCATTTAGGGTACCACATAAATTTAGTCATCACGTTGTATTTGGGTTCTATTCCAGACCTAATAAAAAGTGAACTGATGCAAAAGAATGACACTCTGGTTAAAGCTATTGCTGTGAGTATTAAAGCCCTTTGTCTCTGATCCAAGAGTCTCATGTCTTCTGCCAGCATCTAAGAAATACTGACAAGTCAGTTAGTTAGTCTCCAAATAGGGTAAAGGCTCAGATATCTTACAGTTCTTGACAACTTTTTTGTTGTACAACTGAAGTATTCAAAAAGGGTAAAAAATATATCAAGTTCTTAAATGTTTAAACTAATTCAATTAAATTATAAAAGACTCCTTAAAAGTGATGGTTAGAAGTTGCCAGATTCATAAACAAAGTAATAAGGTTTATGAGTTGAACTTAAAAATTCAAGAAATAATGAGGAATTTGAATTTGTAATTTTAATAAATTAAGTATTAATTTAAGAAAATCACAGTATCCGCTTAGTACTTTTTCCTGTCTATAAAAGCCCCTATCAAGGATGCCACAAAACTCATCTAGATAAGCTTGGGTTGTCATATTGGAACTCATCATATAAATAAATTTACCCAAAATTGTTTATGACCATGAATGACAAAGATTTAAGCACATTTGCATGTTAGCATAAGGTGAACAGTTGTTCAAAGAATGAATGTCTAATGGTGAAATTTTGCCACCAGTGTGGGGCTAGGGTCCCTCGTGTCACATTACGAGGTTAGCTTCTTTCACAGATTCAAAGGATAAAACAAGGACCCTCTACTTTGTCTCTACTGAATCCTCGAGACCTATAACAGGCACATAATTGATGCTTATTAAAGTGGTACAAATTAATGATCAGATTTTAGCCAGGGCCAGATTTCAGTTTTAGAAACATCACTCTGGCTGTAATATGAAAGTTAGATGGAGGTGGTAACACTAGAGAGGAGACCAAGCAGGAAGTCGGTGGTAAACCCTGACAGTGGACACACAGCCATGGCTTCCAGGGTTTTGGACTAAAATCCCATCCTCTTCAGCAAATAACTAGTCTCATTCTGGAAAACATCTGTTGGCTTATTAGTGGTCCCTGAGGGAGGCTGAAAGTCTGACCCCGGGGTCCCCTGTGACCATGTGGCCCATGCTTCTCATCATGAATGGGTCTTTTCTGGACCATTAAGCCATGAAGCAGGAGGAGCTTAGCAAGACTGGATCCAATCTTACAGCACAAATAAAACTGCAGGATGTCAAGGATCAATGGAGAAGGTGACCTGCTCTGTGGACATGTGACCTGGTCAGTCTCTCATTTTCTCAATGTACTCATGAACAAATGTCTGTGCAGTAGAGATGGGGGTCCCATGTGGCTCAGAAGCATAGGCCTCCTCTCACTGAGGCTGATCTGGCTGCTGCAGGCCTGAGTGTCCCGTCAGCCAATGGCAGGACGCAGCCTGTGAACATCTTGGAGGGGGCAGTGATTTGTCCTCAAAGGGGTAGACCCATCCAGATTTGGGTTTGCCTTCTGAGCCCATCATACTCATGTGACTTATTGAATGTCTTAGTCACCAGGGTGTTTTACCAAACACTGCTTCTGACTAAGAACTCAGTTGGCTTTGGGTCTGCTTACTTACAGTCAGTTACCTGGGCCACTGACCACTCTCAATGTTCTTTTCTGCACGTGGATCTTCAGGCTGACCTAGTTCCTGGCTTGTAGGTTTGACACACTTTTCTTTCCTCTTTGAGTGGTAGGTACCTTGAAGCTACCTGAAAAAAAAAAAATTGGCTTGGGTAGGAAGGCAACACCCTGGATTTGTTCTTTGCCTGAGGCTTCCTCTCTGTTTGGCTGAGATGTCTTAACAGGCCTTTGAGAAAGGGTGTGAGTAATGGTTTTATCATCTGTAGCTCTGGTTCAATTAAGTGCTATTGTAAGCCTCTTTACGTATCAGTTGGCTTTTCAACCCTTATAAGTCTCATCTTTTTTGGATGCTCTCTACTTTCCTCCAACTCTGCTTGCGAACTTGCCACTTCTTGTCTTAGTTGATCACTTTTTTAAAAACCTGTTTATAGACAGCAAAGAGCAGCCAACACAGATTGACATTCGGATTCTTTCCAATAGCTTCATTTGAAGTAGTAGGAGATGTGATCTGCTTCTCCAGTTATCGTAGGTAATAGTTTTGCCAAATGTTTTGTGACAACAGAACAAGGGTGGTCAACATTTTAGCCTGAAATGCCCACGTCCCCATCACCTGCGATTCTGTCATCATACCAATGCCACATCTTAAGTTTCAGTTTTGGCAGCACCATGCACGTTTCTGCATTATTTAGGGCAAGTGCTAAGCTGCTGTAAAGAGAAGCCAAAATGCCCTGGTTTAAATATGATAGATATTTATTTACCTCACTTATTACAGTGCAGTACAGTGCAGGTTCTGTTCCAGGAAATCATTCAGGGACTCATTTGAGTGAAGTTAAGCAATTGTCTTCAAATCATAGCTTCCACAGCTACTGAAGACAGAAAAAGGAAGGGTGATTTGAAAGTAAACATCTTTCAGAAGAGGAACTGGAAGATGAACATACCAATTTCATTCATTTCCATTTGGTGTGAATTCAGGTAACTGAATTCATCTGAATTCATCTAGCTGCAAAAAGTTTGAAAAAAGTCATCTCAAGCGGGGCAGCCCCACCCAAGAAAAAGTGAGAATAGTTTTGGGGGGATAACCAAAATTATAGTCAGCATGCTGGTCTACCTTATTCTTTATAGTGCTTATGTAACATATGACTTAATAGACATACTGTAATTTTTCAACCATGTCCCTCTTAGAGGATTTTTAGATTGTTTCCAATGTATTGCTATTATAATCCCTCTTTATGCATAAATATTTGTGCCCTGTAATTTTATAATTTGTGTCCAAACTGCCCTCTGAAGTTGTATTATTCTATCCTCACACTAAGGGTGTGCTGGCTTCACCATGGCTTCACAAAATTTTGTCTTATCTGACATTTTAGTTTTTGCCAATTTATTAGGTAAAAGATAGTCTCCTGTTTTAAGCCTGCATTTAAAAAATTATTTAGCATTTTTTCCTTTCTTTATAAAATCATTTTCTTCTTTCCTTCCTTTCTCTTCTTTCTTTTTTTCTTTTTCTTTCTTTCTTTCTCTTTCTTTCTTTCTTTCTTTCTTTCTTTCTTTCTTTCTTTCTTTCTTTCTTTCTTTCTCTCTCATTCCTTCCTTCCTTCCTTCCTTCCCTCTTTCTTTCTTTCTCTCTTTCTCCTTCCTTCCTTCCTTCCTTCCTTCCTTCCTTCCTTCCTTCCTTTCTTTCTTTCTTTCTTTCTTTCT
>NW_012119376.1:8162788-8165921 GCF_000951035.1 Colobus angolensis palliatus | reverse complement strand
CTTCCTTCCTTCCTTCCTTCCTTCCTTCCTTCCTTCCTTCTCTCTCTCTCTCTCATTTTGGAACTGCCTATTCTAATCCTTTATCATCTTCCTGTTGAGTTTTTGGTAAGTTTTAACAATAAATTTTAATGAGAATTTTATAGATGCATAATGCTTTTCCAAATACAATATTCCTGGGTGTCACTAAATACCAGAGGTGGGCAAACTACAGCTTGGAGGCCAAATCTGCCCTGTAAATGGCGTTTTATTGGAACACAGTCATATTCATTTGTTAACATGTGGTCTATGGCTGCTTTTGCCCTACAATGGCTGAACTGAGTGGTTTTGACAAATATTATATGGCCTTGAGCCTAAAATATTTACTCTGTAACCTTTACACAGAAAAAGGTTGCTGATTCTTGCCCCAGATTCCCTGAAAGAATCTCCAGTGTTGTGGGGTGCACACATATATTTTGAAAAAAGCTTCCCAAGTTTCCAAAGTTTGAGAAGTATGTTTAGGAAAAAAGTATCCAAAGTTTGCGAAACATGATTTAGTTAGTAGTAGAATACAGAAAGACATAGTTTCTCATCAGATTCCTTTTCACCTCCACTGCATTTCTTCCCCTTTTCTTTCCACATCTGACCACCCCAAAACCAAAGTTTTAAGAGAAACATCTAGGGGGTTTCCAAGTTAGTATGGCTAGTAATAATCTGTCTTATTACTCAGGCATTGCAAAATTTCTTAGCTATAGTAAAACTTTATAAACAGTAAAAATTTGGGGCAAAAGCAAAAAATGGACATTTCTTGCATGCTAAAAAAGAAAACACAATTCTTCTCTTTAGAAAATAATATTGATATGCATAGTTGTACATGTGTGTGCCTAGACGTGCATACATTAGCATAATGATGTGTGTGTATGTTTATGCATAACACACATGGAAACATATACATTGGAAGCACTACTTGGGATCAAACTAATGATTCAGAAAGTCCAGTATATTGTTTCTAGTACATGTCCCAAGCCACCTTCAGACCTGCCAAGACCAGCTCAGTTGGGGAGACCCTAACCCAGCGGTGCTAGAGGAATTAAAGACATACACACAGAAATACAGAGGTATGGTGTGGGAAATCAGGGGTCTCAGAGCCTTCAGAGCTGAGAGCCTCAAACAGAGATTTACCCACGTATTTATTAACAGCAAGGCAGTGATAAGCATTGTTTCTATAGGTTATAGATTAAAAGTATTCCTTATGGGAAACAAAGGGATGGGCTAAAATAAAGGGATGGGTTTGGCTAGTTATCTGCAGCAGGAGCATGTCCTTAAGGCACAGATCGCTCATGCTATTGTTTGTGGGTTAAGAATGCTTTTAAGTGGTTTTCCACCCTGGGTGGGTCAGGTGTTCCTTGCCCTCATTCCGGTAAACCCACAACCTTCCAGCGTGGGCGTCATGGCCATCATGAACATGTCACAGTGCTGCAGAGATATTGCTCATGGCCAGTTTTGGGACCAGTTTATAGCCAGATTTTGGGGGGCCTGTTCCCAACAAAACCTTTCATGAACAAGGAAATATCCAATTAAACATCTGAAGCTTTCATCTCAACATCAATCTCAAAGTTACAGGATGAGTCTGAATGATCCTACTTTCCCTTAGTACTCCATTTGACTCTGTTATTCGTGACTTTATTAGAGCCTCTTTAAAAGGTATTTATATTTTGTCCCTACTCTCATTCCACTCCAACAAAGTGCAATAGGATTCTGCTCCTAAGGACAGAAAACACTCCAGGTGATGGCATGCAGTTATTATATAAGTCACTAAAGAAGCACTTATTTTCTGTGTGATTTTCTCTCATTGCAGGAAATGTTTCAATACCACCTGAATTACAGGCAAATGCTCATATAAAGTTTTTTCCCCTAAATGTAAACAGATTTAATATCCTAAACGAGGAGGAAATTCTGTATATGCTACACTGATAGCCTAGAATCTTCTTATGTGTGAACTAGAATTTCAAACAATTCTGTAACTTAAAAGGTAGAATTGAAGCATACCAAAAACAATGTGGGCGTTGCATATGTTCCTTCAGCTTGGAGTTTAGAATTGGTATTTCCTTTCAGATGGTGCATTTAGGGCCAAAGGTTCAAGGGACTATGTTTCATTTAATAGGTGCGTTATGTTAGAAACAGTACTCTGGATCATAGAATTAATAGAGTTTTCCAGAAATGGAATTATTATTATTATTCAGAAAAAGAAATTAGGTGCTTCATAAGATTTCTAGGCTCTTAGCAAAGGAATTGTGGAATTTAATGGGCCCCTCTGTTCTGAATATCTTATGGTAAGTTCACTGTGTGGGAATTCTATGTTCATGCCCAGTTTGAGCCATGTGCAGAGCTATATATGATCCTGCATTAAGATGTCCTTTAAACACAATGCACACACTGAGATGTTTTGACTTAATAAAAGTGAATATTAGTTAATGTGATGGTTAATTTTAGACATCAACCTGAAAGGGCTAAGGGATTCCCAGATAACTGGCACAACATTATTTCTAGGTGTGTCTGTGAGGGTGTTTCGGGAATAGATTAACATTTGAATCAGTGGACTGGGTAAAGAAGATCCATGCTCACCAGTGTGGGCAGGTGTCATTCAATTCGTTGAGGGCGAGGATAGAACAAAAAGGTGGAAGAAGGAGGGGTTTTCCTCTTTCTTGAGCTGGTACACCCATCTCTTCCTGCCCTTGGACATCGGAGCTTTTGGCTCTCAGACCTTCAGACTCTGGGTCCCAGACTAGCAGCCATTGACTGAGTTACACCATTGGCTTTTCTGGCTTTTAGAGTCACACATCATCAGCTTTCCTGGTTCTCCAGCTAGCAGATGGCATATTGTGGGACTTCTCAGTCTCCGTAACTATGTGAGCCAATTCCCATAATGAATCTCCTTTTATATATCTATATATCTATATCTTATTGGATTTGTTTCTCTGAAGAACTAGGACTAATACAGTTACCTTCTTTTTTGAGACGGAGTCTCGCTCTGTCACCCAGGCTGGAGTGCAGTGGTGCGATCTTGCCTCACTGCAAGTTCCGCCTCCCAGGTTCACGCCATTCTCCTGCCTCAGCCTCCCAAGTAGCTGGGACTACAGGCACCTGCCACCAAGCC